>NC_041399.2:131189999-131362499 GCF_900747795.2 Erpetoichthys calabaricus
TTACAATTTTTATGGTCTAATTACGAGAGGGAGTCAAACTAAAGTTAGAAAATGGAATTTATTAGAAAATGGAATGAACCTTAATTTCTCAATGTAGTCTCCACCTTTCTCAATGCACTTGCGCCACCTGCCTGGAAGTGCCTGGATTGCAGCAGAATAAAATTTTTTGTGTTGTCCTTGCAACCACTCATGCACCGCTTTCTTCAATTCGTCATCTGTCTTGAATTGACGACCACTTAGATGTTTTTTTAGCGGTCCAAAAAGGTGGAAATCCCACAGTGCTAAATCTGGCGAATAAGGAGAATTTGGCAATACCTCAAACGTTCTCCAGACAATCCTTGGTATTCTTAGCAGTATGTGGCCAGGCATTGTCTTGCTGCAAAAGGTCTCCTTGAGACAGCAGTCCCCACATCTTGGATCGAATAGCAGGCTTCACATTGGTCTCCAGCAAGTCACAGTAACTTGCACTAGTGCCTGTAGTACTCCTCAGCATGTAGTGTTCGAAAATAACTCAGATGCACATGAGGTTGTGAGGTCAAGACAAAACCTTTTATTCTGCTGGAATCTAGGCACTTCCGGGCCGGTGGCACAAGTGCATTGAGAAGGATGGAGACTGCATTGAAAAATGACATAATCAGTTTTGTTAAGGTTCATTCCATTTTCTAATAAATCCCATTTTCTAACTTTAGCTTGACTCCCCTTCATACATTGTATTTTCAGCTTTTCAAAATGAGTATATTATAAAGATGAAATGATCCTAGCTTGCAATTAGAAATCAACAATAAAACCATAAAAGTAACATTTTTGGAGAAAAAAAACATTTCATGTCTAAATCACTCAATGATAAATCAAAGTTTTTTTTAAATTTTATTATTAAAATAAGGCATATCATGTTGGTTCAGTCATACGCACTTCAGAGACAATGTGGTTTGGCTAATTAGCAATTCTTAAAGGTCCAGGAATAATTATTGCCATGTTTCAAGTTCTGCCAGGTTAGACTCTCCCCCTTTAAGACTCTGGAGGAATAAACAGGTTTGAGGATTTGAAGACTACAGAAAAGACAGTGTCATACTGCCAGCTGGAGAAAGCATTTGCACATCAGGATGAGACACAGGAAACACTGAATTTGTGTTGTGTACTCCAACATGAGCATGAGATAGGGGCTCCAAAACGAGCATGAAAGACAGGCAGCCTGGGTGGAAGAATTCACTGGGGCAGATAGTTCAACAGTTGGCTGGAATGCCTTGCTGTCACCCTAAAGAGAAAGAGACAGACGCCATGAAGAGAAAACCAAAGATGACAACAATTTGTGGCCACTAGAGGGTGCACTTTAATAGAAAGCGGCATACAGCATTGGGAATATTTTGGTATTGTGTCACAGGTGCAAATGTAGATTTGTGCCTGATTCCAGAATTGACTCCACGATGGGGCAAAAACTTCATTATGGCCATAGCCACAATTGTCTCTGCTGCTGGGAGCAAGAATGCTAGCAAAAACCCAAATGCAGGGAAAAAGAGAAATTACAGTCAAGAAAGAATGAAACAAATAATGAAGAAAGAGAAAATGGAAGAAAAAGATGTGTGCTATGTGTGGTGTTATGCGGTTGATGGAATTCAAGACCCAAATATTTATGACCAGATTGGTTTTGTTTCTACTGTGTTATTTTTTAATTTGTTTGCTCCATGTGCTCATTGCTCCCTTGTGTTATTTTCTGTAAAGGCACTATTTTTATTTACTTTTTTGTTGCTTACTCTTGAAGTAGGGATCACATCAGGAAATGTCCTACAGACCTCTGTAATGTTGGACTGAACTGCACTTTTCAGTGCTGTGTTTTGTTTGCAAAGGATGGTCTGTGGAAAGGATATAGGTGAATGCTATTCAGAAACTTTATAAAGGGGAGGTGAGGTGGATACTGGTGGCATCAATCCTCAATGATTTTACAGGCTTTTATGTGATGAGAGAACTGTACTTTAAGTCACAGCCAATTGTTATTTCTTTGTCAAATAACCTGATCCCTATACCACTGTTGCATCTAATTAAAAATTCATAGCAAGGTTTTCAGTCAATCCTATGTTGGTTTTCTATTATCTTTCCTGTTTAAATGTAATGAGAAATTCATTGAAATATTTTAGTATTGCTGCTCCATCTTTTGGAATACCTTGAGAGATGCATTGGTGGAGACAGGGTTGCCAGATTAGAAAATTAGAAATATGGGACACTCTTAAAATCTCCCTCTGTATTACTATATATATAAATTTATACATGCCACCTACACACCCAGACCAATATATTATATAAAAGTAGAGACATAAGTTAAAAACATAAAGCAAGGATTTTAATGGGTTATGTGGAAAACAAAAGTAAAATCATTTGAAAATTATTTAATACAAGGTAAAAAAAATCTGTAAAAGTGAAATCATTTGAAAATATTTATTTAATACAGACAACTGAGAAATATTATTATTATATAATACAGGCAGTTAGAAAAAATTGACACTGTATGTTGCAATACTGATACAGAACTGCACAACAGCGCTGCTGGAGAGCAAAACGGTAACAGTGTCACTGTCCTCAGCCAACCATAGCAACTGAACAAGTTGCAAACCGGCAGCAAACACTAGTTTCCTCATTACAATTGGGTTATTTTCATCAAGAGAATCTGAGAAAAGAAAGTATAATTACTTATAAAGTTACAACTAAGTACCGTAAGAAGGTAGTAAAAATATATTTTTATTACAGAATTTGAAAATGAACTAAATAAGGGACATTTGGATGTCCCTGAAAGGTCAGTACGGGACAAGGGACAAAATTATCAAATATGGGACATGTCCCGTATATAAGGGACATCTGGCAACCCTAGGTGGAGACTGTTTTTGCAATTTGTGAGCCAGTCGAGAGATGGATGCAGTTGATTTGGTCCAAAGTTACAAAAGTGGGTGAGGCCTTGTCAGAATGTATATTTGTAGAAGGTAAAATTTACAGTATGATATTTTGGTTACTGACATCTTATTAATGTATTGTTAAAAGGACCAACCAACTCCAAGACTAATAAATTCTTTGAGATGTGTAGCAGATAAGGCTTTGATCCACCTCTTGAACGCTCAGGTACCACTCCAAACACCGGACAAAAGTGTAATTATTATTTATTAAATAATAATACTGTGCACCAAGCACTCTACACTCCTCACTACACATACAAATCACTAATCAATAAACACCACAATAATCACAATGCCTCCTCGCCAAGACACTTCGCCACCCTACCTCCCAGCTCAGCTCAATGTCTGGGCTTTCCCAGGAGTCCTTTATACCCCATGACTCGGAAGTGGTTCCTGTTCAAACCCCACAAGTCCTTATTCCTTCCGGGTCAGGGTAATCAGTCCTTTTCTTCACCCCAGGAGCACGTCGTTTCTTCCCGTCATGTGACCATGACGTACTCCCGGGTTATAGGGCACATACGAGCCTCCGAGTCCCCTTACAGCAACTCCTGGTGGCCCCCAAAGTATCCAGCAGGGCTGCGTATAAAAACGACATAGTCCATGAAGCCCTGCTGGAACTCGGGGCACGTCTATGCTGTTGGGAGAGCTCCTCCTGGCGGCCTGGGGGTGAGGGCCGGAATATGTAGCCGGCCATTCATCACAGATGATATAAGACTGAACCTAGCCTTTTCTTTTTATTTAAGAATCCAAGGTTCTGCAAGCAAGAAGGCAATTTACCCTGAAGCGAAACATAATCTGTACATTATACTGTAGGCTCAAAACAGCATAAGACCTAAGGGCTCTCCTGTCTAAAGGGAATTTCAAACATAGTTAATAAATTAAATCAGTCCTTCATACACTACTCGCTGTGCAGTCTCTTGATTTAATTTTTAAATAGGTGTCCAATCCAATCCAGAGCAACATCTTTAGTATGATGTGGATTCTTTCACATGTGCATACACACACACACACTATAAATATGTGTATGTGTACGTATGTAAATATATATATATATATAAATAATATATATATTGTCACACACATGCGCATGGGAGGCAGCTAAAGGGCTTGAGTAAGGGCAGTTCCGAGGCATACCGGGATGTGACAGAGTGCACTGACTCTTTTTCTACCTTTCCTGTAGACCATTTACGGGAGATTCCACCTGGCTCTCTTGACATCACTTCCGGGACCGAGCCTATGGAAGGAGACCTTGCCAGCTCTGGCCCCTGTGATGTCACGTCCGGGCTCGAACCAATGGCTGAAGACCTTCATGAGCCCGACCCCTATGATTTCACTTCCTGTCTTCCCCTTTAAAAGTCTGCACCTTTTCCCTATTCCCTCAGTTCTGTTTTGGACTCGGTTTTGTGCACAGCAGTGCTGTATATACTTGCTCAACTTTGCAGCCCTGAAATCAATTATAATGGTGGCTGCCCCAAAACTTTCCATGACTCTGAGTTGAGTTTCTGACAATATGTATGTATATACACAGCATATCATAGTTTAAAGTTTAAAAATGTCTAGAAATTTTAAACTCTTATAAAAAAACATTTCATGTACTCCAGCTGTCTGCATCATTAATTTATTTGAATATTAGTTAGTAAAAACTGGATCATTTTTCTATGTATTTAACACAAAATGGAGATCATTAGGAAATAGGGCTAATGCTACCATTTTATTTCTGTAATATACATTTTATTTAATATGTATTTGCTTTAATTAAAAATGCAATTGGATCACATAAACTGATTGAACAAATATATTAATTTGAATACACTAAGTAAATGAAAAGTCAGTCAGTCATCTGCCAACCCATTATATCCTAACAGAGGGTCATGGGGGTCTGCTGGAGCCAATCCCAGCCAGCACAGGGCAGGAACAAACCCCAGGCAGGGAACACATATACATACACACCCACCAGGGACAATTTAGGATCAGCAATGCACCTAACCTGCATGTTTTTGGACTGTGGGAGGAAACCCACACAGACACGGGGAGAATATGCAAACTCCACACAGGGAAGACCCAGGAAGCGAACCCAGGTCTCCTTACTGTGAGGCAGCAGCGCTACCACTGTGCTACCGTGCCACCCTGAAAAGTACACTCTGCTAGTTATTTTAATTTATAGTGTTCAAATTTTTCAACAGACAACTACAAAGTGCAGAATATTTCTTTTTATACAATATTATTTGTATGTATTTTGAAGAAACCAAAAAATGTATGTGTGTTTGAATTATCCATCAGTCCACTTTGTGAACTTTTATAGTGAATTACATAATAGAAGGTAGCTAGATCCTACCTTAGTGGGAGGGTTGGGTGCTTGGTAGGCAGAAACCTATCCTAGTTAGAACAACATTCCACTGCATGGCACACTCATGTATGCAGTATAGAAAAGCCAATTAAAAGAACATGTATATTTTTGGCATTTGGGTAAGGAAATCAGAGTATATGTAGAAACAGGTATATTGTCTTGATTTTATGAATTTGTAGTGAGAAATTGTAATAGCTAAGGTACTGTGGATATCAGAAACTCCGGCTATTCTGCTTTTCACTTACAGTCTAAAGAGTATTGCACCTGACACTCAGCTAAATGCAATTTGAATAACTGGTGAAGCATGTCAAGAAAGCGGGACAATATTAACCAGCAATCTCTATTAACACTGCATATTGCTTCACAGATAGTGGTCTTGTTCCCATAAAATCATCTGACTCCAAGTGATTTTAAATGACGGTTCAGTATCTGAACATTTAAGTCAGTAGAGCTCATTTATCAGTAAGGACCCTTGGGCCCTGGAACCTGTAAAGCAATCTCAGCTACAAAGTGATACATATTCAATATAACTTTAGCTTTCTATGATTACTGCAGACATCTGGATATCCCATTGAGACTGTTAAATGAATGCATATGAGAGTAAGTAAGGTGCCAGTGAGAATGAAAAATCTACTCAAACTGCAGACATACTGCTCTTAAAGACATGCTTTATTTTGATTTGTTTAACATTTTGCTGTTAAATCAAAGATAACGTATCCAAATCTTGATTTATTGTATTTATTTTATGGGGTGTTAAAATCTGTTTCTTGGAAGAATGCAAAAAGAGCAACACCATGACAGAATAAAGTGTTAGAGCAGGATATGAAACCCATAGTAACTACTGCATATCACCATGTCTCAGAGAACAAGGAAGATTTGTCCTTGGTATTTGATATTAGTGAGGTTTGAAAACCACAAGCTGATAATGTGACAATACTGTGAACTCTGAAGTAATAATTGTGGGTACTCTGGGAATGGTATATAGAAGAACTAGCAAAATACCCGCGCTTCGCAGCGGAGAAGTAGTGTGTTAAAGAGGTTATGAAAAAGTAAAGGAGACATTTTAAAAATAACGTAACATGATTGTCAATGTAATTGTGTTGTCATTGTTATGAGTGTTGCTGTCATATATATATACATATACACATATACACACATATACAGATATATTATATATACATATACACATATATTTTTTATATATATATTTTTTATATATATATATATATATATATATATATATATATATATATATACACATACATACATACATACATACATATACACACATAGATGCACTTACAATAACATAGAAATCAATATAAACAACATTAACATCATTATCATATGAGAATATGAAGTAATATATAAGAAGCACATTTCATATAAATATAAATAATTAAACAGTAAAATCTTCTTGTATAATTTGCTACCGTGGCTTTTCGTTGGTCTGTCCAGGATATTTAAATCACCTGTAGCTTGCAAACTGTTTCACCTATTGACTTGAAATGTGGTACACATATAATACGTCACGTCTGCTATCCGCTTTATGGGTGATGATTGTATTACTCTTTTTATGTTTATTTTATTTTAGAATCAACTCCTATCTGCGCACACCAGGGCGGCCGTGGGCAGATGCGTATGGTGTATTCACTCCATGTTATCGTGCATTGCGCTGTCACTGGTATTTTGATAAAAGAATTTGAACAATATATAAGAAGCGTATAAATTATTAAACAGTAAAACATTAACATTTAAGAAGTAAAGTTACATTGAGTACTACTGCAGTGCCTTCGGGTATACCTCATTTTTTGTTTGCCCATTACATGCTTAAATGTATACATTTTTTGGTGTACCTACCCGAGAACACGCGACATATAACCGAGCGTGGGAGAAGCATGGATTTTAAACACGTGTTGAGTTCATCTGCTGGTCTCCCTCGTGGAATAACTGGTAATGTTTGAGTAAAATGTATAGCGAGTAAAACGACATTACCTCCTTTTTTTTTTTACGATCTCTGAGATGTTGCTTTTTTCGGTTCAAGGCTTCATAAGCTCTTTTATGTGCCATGGTGTACTTAATAAGTACTAATTATCCCATACCATCATCTTTGAATGTTGCAAGACTTTCGCCTTGTATGTAGATCGGGGTAATTACATTCATTGCATTCCTAGTCTGAATCACAATCTGATTGTATGGGTGGTTACCTGGCACTGTAGGGTTGCCACCCGTCCTTTAAAATACGGAATCGTGCCGCGTTTGACAATGAAATTGCGCGTCCCGTTTTGAATCAATACTGGACGGGATTTATCCCGTATTTTTGTAATCATTTTTTTTTTTAAAGCAGCGTCTCATGCAAATCATCCCACACACATTTTATGAAGATGCCTCCTTTCCTACTTTTGATTGGGTAATACTTGATGTCATTGTTAGTTTGATTGGTGTTTTTAACTGTCCAGTGAGGAGGGCGTGTCTTTTAAGTACAGTCTGCAAAGTGTTGGCACTGAGATGTGGCGTCAGCGCCATACTTGAAGCCCCTAACGTTGCGGTCAGCAAGTCGGCTAACATCCGCCATGTGCCGTCTTTCAGTTGCGAGAAGCAGATCATAGAATGGTTGAAACTGTTGCCCCTAACGTTGCGCCACGGCGTGTGGTTCGTTTATACCTCGTGTCTTCTCATTAAACTTTTATCTCGCGAATATGTTATTGCAATCCGCAGCGGGAGCGTTTCTATAAACTTTATTTAAACTTACGTTTTACACCGTGGTTTGTTTCCCTTATGAACATGCTTGTATGCTTAACTCGCTCCGTTCTCAATTGTTTAATTAATTTTTTGCTCTTCGCTGTTTGCGGCTGTTCCTCCATTTCCCCCTACTTCGTTCTTTTATCTCGCGAATATGTTATTCCAATCCTTAACGGGAGCGTTTCAATAAACTGATTGAAAATAGTTTCGCATTTACCTTTTTAGTAAAAGGCGAGCTTTTAAGCCTGAGAAATCACCCCGTAAATGCACACGTTTAATTGGACATGTGTTAATATGTATGGTTACACAGTATTAAAAGACAGTGAACAACATCAGTTACCTTTGTTCCCGCGTTTGATAAAAGGTGAGCTTTTAAGCCTGAGAAATCACCCCGTAAATGCACACGTTTAATTGCACATGTGTTAATATGTATGCTTACACAGTATTAAAAGACAGTCAAAAATTAACGTCATTTACCTTCGTTCCCGCGTGCGACTCGTGCTGTAAATCTCTTCCTTGTTTTTAGTTCACGTGATTACGTAGGAGGCGTGATGACGCGATACGTGACTCCGCCTCCTCCATTACAGTGTATGGACAAAAAATATGTTCCAGTTATGACCATTACGCTTTGAATTTCGAAATGAAACCTGCCTAACTTTTGTAAGTAAGCTGTAAGGAATGAGCCTGCCAAATTTCAGCCTTCTACCTACACGGGAAGTTGGAGAATTAGTGATGAGTGAGTCAGTGAGTGAGTGAGTCAGTCAGTGAGGGCTTTGCCTTTTATTAGTATAGATTAATTATTTTAAACAGAGAAAAGGTCCCTGGCCTCTAGAGAGAACTCTTGCCTAGTGTTCTTTATTTTGTTCTTTATTTCACCTTATACAACTTCTTGTATTAGGAATTTATTAGTTTTCGCATACTCCTTGGGGACAGGGTGCAGGGTCAGCCATTGTACAGCACCCCTAGGGTAATTTTAGGTTAAAGGCCTTGCTCAAGGGCCCACTAGAATAGGACCTAGTTGGAAAGAACGGGGATTCAAAATGGCAGCCTACCAGATACCAGCACAGATCCTTAGCCTCAGAGCCACCACTCTGTCTTGGTGCATTACTTAAACTTCACATTGATCCAGACACATAAGTGTTTTGTTCTTAGACTACCTATTCTTGCTAACAGATGGGACTGCAATAGCAACCTTCCCCTCAGAATTCCTCTGCCTATGATGACATGACGTACATGGCTGGAATTCCCTTGGGATCACCAGAAGATTCCACACTGGGCATTACCTTCCAAGAAACAACTATAAATGAAAATGCTGCTCACTAATAAAACCAAGTTTTGCTAGTTAATGGAAATCTCCTTCCTCTGACCTGTTCTTAGTGGGGAACAACCTGATCAGGGCCAGGATGCAGTAATTCTGAGGACATCCAGACTAAGAACAGTGTTATTAGTACCTTTTATATTGTAAATGCTGGTATTGGCAACACGGCAGTTACAAAAAGGGTATCACAGAAGTAAAACATTTTTCATGGAATATTATCTCTTCCCTTGAAGCACTTGACGTTAGACATTGCAACCTTGTTCAGAGTTACATGACCCTCTACTATAAAGATGGTATAGGCCTTTCAGGGATGTAGGAATATCAGGTGTTGCTAGAAGGAGCTATAGCTTAGTGCTCCTGCTGGTTCATTGATTTGAGCAGCACAAAGAAGGAACCACCACTTGATAATACATATACACAAGATGACTTGTACACACACTCACTCAAACTACAACAGTTCAGAATCTCCAACCAGTTTAGCAGGCACAAATTTGGGATGATGTTGGCATATGAATACCTGAGAAAAATTCCCATAAACATATTCAACAAACAACACATGCTAAATTTACAAAGGCAGCAGGGCAATGATCCAAACTCATCTCATTAGAGCTGTGAAGCAGTAATACTGATCGCTACAGTTTGATGTAATCATAATAAGTACTTCTGTACAGGATTTTTATACTGATGAAACGTTTCACAGCCAAAAGCCAGAGTAATCATTTAGACTAAAAGAATTATTTTTACATCAGATGTAAGAGACATAGATGTTTTAGCACAAAAAGTCTGGTTAGGCAATACTTCTTTAAGGTTAACAATAATTTGCCTAATGAATAATATCTCTCACTTTTTTGGTAATGACTGATTAAGTTCATGCATTTTCGCATCACAAAAAAATCAAGTAATGGGATGCTCAAACCCTGTTTTCCTGAAATGGCATTGTCATGATCTGAAATGTAGATTATATCAATATAGATTTATATGTTATACAGATTTATATATTATATAACAATATAAATGTAAACCTTAATTAAACTGCTTAAATTAAAACAACATCTTAAGATTAGAACTGAACAGCTGTGAGGTGAAAAAGGACAAGCAAAACATGGAAATAACACACAGACTACACACACTGCCTGACTGAAATATAAACTCTGAGACTGTCTGGTATACAGTAAGCACTGATAACCACAGTATGCTGTCAGATGTTTGCTGCAGAGTGCAAGGATCATAAACAATTGGAAAAAAATTGTCTAAATACCAGTCTTTTCTGCAGCAGGGGCCTCGTGTATAGAAACTTGTTTATGCTCAAAAATGTGTGTAAGCCATTCTTACACAAAGTTGGTATTTTTAAAACACAACCTTGGCATGGAAATTGGCTTAAAGTTACAGCATGTTTTGACCATCTGTAAGCCTAACACAGACTTTTTTGATGTTGGCTTTTTTGCGACTCCAGGTGGCAGGACAATGAAATGAACAGAAAATCTTATTTCATTGCACATTTCAATGAACAATCCAACACCTTCCAGTGTTCTTGAACTTATCTATATTATAGATATCTGATATATTCACTCAATACATCTGTCTTCAGTGTTTTAATAACACCTACTATGTACACTTAATGGTAATTGCATTTAGTGTGCAGTCTGTCAATTTTGTCTATAAAAAGGGTGTGCTGTGAGTTGTATAACATAACTGGCAATGACAGCATCAGCTCATATGGATGATGTATCCAATGAAAAGCTAAAGCAAATTTTCAGGGATAGCAATGTTTCTTTGACTCATGATGATGATGACTAGCTTATAAGCTGATTTAGAGCTCCTAGAGCCATCTGCTTAGAGTTGTGTGCTGAACTGAAGCCTACATTACAGACAGAATAACACTCTTTTACAGGTTTGAACAATCATAGGTATTTGGCGATATTCTCAGTTTAAACTTACTTACTGGTCTGGAATCTCACAGTTATTCCTAAGCAGTGTTGTACCATTTGTATGGTGCTATTTGAGGTGCTACCCAGATACATGTAATATCCTTACAATAAGGATGAATTGATAGGATTGCGATTAAGTTTAGTACACTACAAACAACTTGTGGAGCCTTGTTTCATTAAAATGTAATGGCAAATTTTGGACTCATTAGGTGGCACACTGCTGCATTGTGATGTCTTGTGCAGTATTGCTCAGTATAGCACAGAAAGAAGGATGGCCTCAGAACATCAACGCAGTGCAAATTCAAAGACATCTGGAAGTTGTACGTTCAGTTCATCGAGACAATATTGCAACACTGACATTTACATGACAAATGCTTATATTTTTATTACAATTTCTATGTGGATATTCTTAATATATCTCACAGTTCTGCACATACAGCCTATGTCAATTCACATTGTGCACTGGCGGAGGTCGTGATAGTATATTGCTATTGTTCTTTCTACTCAGCTGCTCCCACTCTCGTTTTGTTTGTTTGTTTGTTTTACTTGTGACTCTTGCAGAGAGACCAGCTAAATAAATGGTTTTGCAATTCTCCACTTTAGTCAGGAATATCTAAAGTTCACATTCAGTTTAGTTTGTTTTCTGTCCTTGTTTCCTCTGTTCTTCCATGGGGAGTGGCTAAAAGCATGTATACAATCATATAGTTTTAAGATGATTTGTAATATACAACGTAACTTGATGCAAGACCTGGTCTGCATACAGTTTTATATCCTATTTTTGTGCACATGTAGTTTTTGCCTTTTAAGCAAAATTTTAGTCTGGGATCTAAGAAAGGTATTATACATAAGAACCCCAGAACTCTGTGTTTCTTTGACACAGGGGCATCATACTACCAACATGTATTCCACAAAGTTGGTGGCTTTTTGAAATTTAGGAAACATATGCACTTTACCTCAGCAGTGGGTGATAATAATGAATTAAGTTACTGAGGTAAAGTCATTACTTATTTTGCACAACACCAAATGGGGCTGTGTCCAAATTGCCCTTAATATAGAAATATCACTGCTCAGCTTGCTTGCTTTGTGAACAATGCAAGGATTCACTTCACACCTAGAATAGCCTGCCATCACAAAAGGCTGCTACTACATTAATATTAAAAACAATCTAATATTTAGAATATTATAGTATATGCTGGTGTCATTTTGATGATCATTAAACAACATGAAAGTGTTTGTGAAGGTGTGCTATGTGCATGTCTAACTCATTTCTAAAAATGGACCTTTTCCATAAAGAAAGGTCATAACACTCTTGTCAGCTTTTCAGAAACCTATCCATGAAATACAATGCAAACCTTGTTTTTTTATTTTTATTTCATCTGTGCATAGGGAATACACAGCCACATTTTATTAAGCAATGATGAAACTGAAGAAACTTACTTATTGCCTGACCATTGTCATCTTCCCCTTGACATTTAAAATGTAAATGCTATCATGTATAGCTGTCACACAAGTATTCCATAAATTAGCCTCAATGAATAATGCAAAAAGAAAAAGCAAGACATAACAAGATATATCAACAAACTATAAATATGTCAACACCTATCTTAATAGCTCCTAACCTTTCTTTGCCTTTATTCCTCCAGACTGACACTTCAGACACAGGTCTTGGTGCCATGCTGAACCAAAGCATTGATGGTGTTGAACACCCCATGATGTCCATTGGACAGGGAAACCAGGTATGCGGTTATAGAAAGAGAAGCTCTGTCTCTGACAATCAAGTGAGAGATTACCTAACTGAGATATTATGTCCTAGGCCATGAGTTTACCCTCATCACCGACCATGCTACTCTCCAATGGATGGTGGTGCATAAAGTATTCAAACCCACGAGTCACAAAGTGGATTTTGCACCACATGTCTTACAGGTTTACTGTCCTCCATCACTGGGGCAAAACCCACGCCAATGCCAAAGTTCTTTTGTGGGTTTACGACCTCTCGGTTTGGGTTGCCTGACACAACGGGTCTGGGCTCGAGGGGGCAGGGCCATGTCACAATATGAGCACATAGGAGACAGCTTAAGAGCTTGAATAATTGTGTTACCCGCTGAATCAAGGACTGGCACAGTCCTCTAATACCTTCTTTCTTTCTCCCTCTGCAGACCAACTGACTGACCATTCCACCACTGATGTCACTTCCGTTTCCTGCTTCACTGGTCCCATACCTTCCTGTCAAACGGTCATATAATCCACCATCTTTGTTACTATTCTTAGTTCTTTTTGAGCTCCTGCCTGTAAAGACTTTTTTTTTTGTTTTTTTTTGCCAGATTCAAGTATACTGGGTTATCACATTGGTATATATTGTTGTCTCTTGTGCTTATTTTACACTATCTATCTATCTATCTATCTATCTATCTATCTATCTATCTATCTATCTATCTATCTATCTATCTATCTATCTATCTATCTATCTATCTATCTATCTATCTAAGCAAAATCAATAAGAATTGAGTGATGCTGCCAGGACAGACTGTACCTCCCCACAAAACAACAGTTTGGCATTGCTCTTATAATGTGGTGATAGATAAAGGGCAATTTCAGTGCAACGACCCTGCTTAACACCACTGATTATTCTTTTACTGACTCCTAAATACTTAACCTAATGTCTTTCTCATTAAGATAATCTATTGGCCCTAGTGAAAAAATACTTATGTCAGAAATAATTTAAAGTAATAAATCACAATTATTTTTAATATGTGGCAGTA
Source organism: Erpetoichthys calabaricus (assembly GCF_900747795.2). NCBI lineage: Eukaryota > Metazoa > Chordata > Cladistia > Polypteriformes > Polypteridae > Erpetoichthys > Erpetoichthys calabaricus. The sequence continues at coordinate 131,204,033 of NC_041399.2, forward strand.
GTTTACACATTTTTTCTGAAAAGCAATGTTTTTGAAATATGTAATGTTGCATTCAAAAACAATATCTGATTTTTCAGATGCTGTAAAAAAAAATTGAAATACCTGTATTCCAAAAACATGCCATTGGGTTATCAAAGGTTTTGGAAACAACAGGTAGGTAAATAAATAAAAGAACACAAGGTGATAACAAAGCTCTGAAAGACATTATCACTGTATTTAAGAAGGAGCCAATTATACAGGCTTTCTTTGCTTTGCTCACCTTTACCAATGCTAACAGACCAGAGTGCCTGACAAAAATTAACTAGATTCTACAGAGGAAACAAAACCCACCACTGAGATGGAAAAGGCAAAAGTAAAGCTGATTAGAATAAATCAAACAGGAGTACAAAACAATACATATACAAAAACTATACAAAAAAGTCAAAAATAAAAAAAACACTGACAGATGGAAAATAGTTTCTAATGTCAGGCAACTGAAAATTCAAAATTGCATAATATGTACAATCTCACTTTTCCTAATTCAGCTGGACTGGGCCTATTTTGGAAGCACTCTGCACAAGGTAGGAAACAGCTCTGAACAAGGCACATGTTCATTACAGGACCCACTCATAAGATGCAAGTGCAAATTCACCTAACCAGTACATCTTTGAAAATATGTGAAGAAAACCCATACAGACACACAAATAACATCCAGATGTAGGTCTCAAAACCAGGATGCTGGATCTGTGAGGTGACATTTCTTCTCATTGTGCCACTTTGCCACTCATCAAAAAGACAAACTCTGTATGTTCCAAAGAGAGCAAAGAGATGACAATGTTTTTACTGTTCAAGGGTTGCTTTTATAATGTGAGTAATGATCAGTATAGTGCCACTCATGTTGTTCACCTTGCTGTGCAGCCATATAATTACTTGATGGAAAGACACAGTGGCCATCTTGGATTTCTTGAATAATAGAATGTTATTAGCTTAATAATCATAAAATGCACATGAACACAATGAATTACACTCAACCACTTGTAAAAACCAAATGCATAGGTTGAGTTGCTGTGTCCTGGAAAAAAATGCATGGAAAGAATCTAAAAACCAATGTTCTGTTTAAAAAATTATTAACATAAACAGTATAAGTAAACAAGCTGACTGGGCCTTTGCTGAGGTCCACAGTGTGAACTGCATGTTGTATATGTTGTTCTCAAATTCAGCAGGAATATTACAGTACATCAGAAGAAGAGTGGTAGGTATTAAAAAGGTGCTGTTGTTTCTTATCTCCTAATTCATTTACATTTGTAGGAGATGCCACCTGATCCAGCACTTTATATTCAGAGTTGCTGAAGATGAATGAAGGTGGCTCTTGAGTACAGAAATAATGGATCCAGTTGTTATTGTCCATGATGGAATGAAAGACACATGTAAGGGCAGGCTGTCAGTCCTGCAATCCAAATATAAAGGGTTAGTTACCAAGCTTAGATGCAAAACTGAGAAAGTGGTTTTCTCTAAAATTCTGCCTGTGCCATAAGCCTGTCCAGGAAAGACTAGAGACTAAAAGGTTTAACATGTGGCTCCAGTCTTGGTGTAGGATAGAGGGACACAGGGTTGTTGGACTCATTGGTACTCCCTCTGAGACACATACAACTTGTTACAATGTGATGGGTTACATTTAAACAGAAGGGGTACCAGTGTATTATAGAGGAACATAAGTAGATTGAGGATTATTATTCAAACTAAGGAATTGGGGGGCAGAGACCTATGGACAGGCCAGATTAAGAAAATTATATTAGGGGACAAACGGTAGTATACAGTAAATAAAAAAATACAATGTAACTTTGAAAGTACTAGTCCATTGCTAAAAGACCAAAGTAAATTTAGTCTTAATGAAGCCAGATGTATAATATAGAAATATGACACTCAGTACCCCAGCTCTTGTTAACCTAGTCCAACAGTAAGCAAGATTCTGTTTACAAGGAAAATCTCCCAATAAACAAACTCTATTAGACATATAAATGTAGGTTGCATGTACAGAGAGCACACTGAACATTTTAAAAATAAACATAACCTATTTTGAAAATAACCATAGCCTGATGCAAGAGAGAACTTTTTCTGTAGCATCATATTATCCATTGGCATTGGAAAGCATCAATAGTACTGTGTGCGCACTCTGCTGTTCAGCATTATGCTGACAATGTGAAAGTCAATGTAACGCTTGAAAGGCCTGGCAGCTACTGTATATTCATGAAAATATGAACTACAAAATATTCATTTGAAGTAAATGGTGTGCCACACTTCATCAAAAGGACTACAATTAAGAGAGCTCATAAAGAAGAGCCACAGGAGATGCAGATTTCAGTACTCAAAACACTTCAATCAACAAATCTGTCTACCAATACCTGGTTGCACAGATGATGTTGCCAAAACATCCACCTTTTGAATGCTTGTCTAAATGAATAACTCTTGTCTAACTGGAAAAGCAAAAATGCCATTGACAAAATAGATGCAGCATTTTAACATATAGTATGTTCATAGACCTCAATGCTTATCTAAACTCTAATTTCTGTTGTTATGTCTTATAGTGATTCAATAGTTAAAATGACAGAAAGATTTCATAGCAGACATAGGCTCTTCTCAAACATGTGGAGCCCTGTAGCTGTGGTGGTCTATGTGTGTGTGTCTGTCTGTCTGTCTGTCTGTCTGTCACCACTGTCGCAATGCTCATCAAAATGTTTAAATTATTTATTAAGCTTCAGTTGCCTTGTGCTAGTGAGCTCCTGAATGGATAATGGCAATAATTCAGCTTTTTAGTTTCACTCAGTGTCAAGCCTTTTGTTCAGTATCTTTTGCTCTCTCCTAGAAACCCCAGTGGTGGTTTATAATGCATAGACTGGAGAAACTCGGGATGGGTGTTTTAGGGAGAAGCCCTCTGGGTGTAGCCTTTGTAGTGTAGGATTTAGCCACTTTTCACCACACACTTTTTAACAGGTTGCCCCCAGATGTTTATTCTCACGTGAGAATCACATTTTTCCCCACAAGACTAAATTAAGTAACAGAATTAGAAATTGCCATAAGGTAGAAGTATTAGACATAAAAAAAATTACTTGGATTTATATGAAGCTGTATGTATTTTTTATAATAGAAATAACAAGCCCCTGGATAAATAATAGAGATGGGGATGTGTGTAACACAGACAAACAGACTTTAGATCTAGGAAGGATAAGCAGAACCGAAAAAGTGGGCAAATCACCATTTCTGTAAAACACGACTTGAATGTAAGTCTTAGCTTAGTTGTGAACTTAGGGATCAATTCTTTATATTAGTGTTATAGAACCCCTAATGCAGACAATTGCTTCAATTTCATTTATTTTAATATTAAAGAGGCTAGTTTAGAGGGTGTATTATAGTCATGAGTGACTATCACCTAGACTAGCCTTACAAATAGCAGACTACAAGACAAGGAGTTCTTGAATGTAATCAGTGACTGTTTTTTAACATAGAATTTTAAAGGACCAATGCATGAACTAGCCTTAACAAAAAGTTATGGGTAAAGAAATCAAAGTTTTAAATACATATAAATTTAGATTTATTGATTAGACAGTTTTCTTATAGTTGACATAAGAAGTAATGTTTACTTGACAGCACCTTCATTCTCAATACAAAGTAGTGTGAAACACTAACTGCTTGAAGGCATTTTAAATGCAAATACAATCTGAATTATACTGAGTTTATTGCATGTGTTATATTGATTTACTTTCCCTTCCTTTTGTTAAAACAAATGGGAATATTTTAAACATGACATAGAATAGAATGTTACTGTTTGAATGACTATATAGCTGATGGAAGGTTTGAGCTAATTTCCTATGATCTGATGTGCTAAAGAAACATTACAGGAACTTTGTTAAAATTCTAAAGCATAATGTGGAAATGTTACTAATTATTGTAATTAACAGTGAAAATAGCTTCAAGAAACACAATTAGGATGTGCATATGGAAGCTATTTTAATATCTGTAAACTATTTTTTGAACTATTTTAAATTTAATATAACATGCTAAGATATATGCTTAATACATATTTTTCAAAATTTCTTCTGACCCAAATTGCTTTTGAAATAATTTAAAGGACTCTATTCTTCTATCTACTCTTGCAAATGACTCTAAATATAAGGCTAAAATATAATGAAAATAAATGTGTGCCTAGCTGAACAATATTCTGTAAATAGAAAAAGTGAAACACAGAATGTTGAGATTAACCATTTTTGGTGATTTGGATCTTTTTTCTAAAGCTAATTACAAAGTCATGGGTCCAGTGGCTGTGGGGTTCTTCCTAGACTTCTGTGTGGAGACAGTCGAGGAGCAGTGGAACAGGTTTAAAAATGTTTTACATGTACATACCTAAATTTTGAATTAATAGGAAATTTTAAAAAACTCCACATTGGATTAATAAAGATTTTAAAAAGAAGCTGCAAAGGAAAAAAACTGCTTTATAATGTATATAAGACTAATGACAGCAAAATGATTCATAGAGCATATGAGAACATGAGAACAACCATTAAGAAGTATATCAGGGAGGCTAAAAGACAGTTGGAGAGGAATAGAGCAGATAAGGCAAAAGAAGACCCATAGAGATTCTTTCAGTATTTTAGTAGAAAAAGAACAGTCAGAGAGGAGGTGTAGTGCATCAGAAATAGTAAAGGGGAATTAAAAGATACAGACAATGAAATAGCGGATGCCCTAAACTTACATTTTTGTGAGGTCTTCAAAAGTGAGTAAGTGAATAGCCTCCCAGATGTAAACGGGACTACTAAGGAGGTACTGAGGAAACTGGAAATTGTAGAGGGAGAAGTACTGCTCATATTAAATAGGCTGAAATCACACAAATCACCAGGACCAGATAATATTTACCCTTGAGTTGTTAAGGAGGCTAGCAAGTACATATATAAACCCTTGGCACAAATTTTTAGGAAGTCACTGTGCACTGTATTCCGAAGGACTGGAAAATGGCAAATATCATCCCATTATATAAAAAGGGTGACAGGGCAGATCTAAGCAACTATAGGCCAGTAAACTTAACATGCATCACAGGAAAATTAATGGAAGGAATTATTAATGATAGGATTGAGCAATGCCTGGCAAGGACAGGAGTTATTAGGAACAGTCAGCATGGGGCCAGAAGCGGGAGGTCGTGTTTTACTAAAATGCTTGAATTTTATGAGGAGGCAACAAAAAGATATGATCAAAGTGGAACATATGATATTATTTATCATTTGATAAGGTGCCACATGAGAGGTTGGGCATCAAATTAAAAGAAGTGGGAGTTCAGGGTGATGTTTTTAGATGGGTGCAGAATTAGCTCAGACACAAGAAGCAGAAGGTGATGGTGCGAGGAACCTCTTCAGAACTGGCTGATGTTAAGAGTGGAGTTCCACAGGGGTCAGTGCTAGGGCCGCTGCTATTTTTAATATATATAAATGATTTAGATAGTAATATAAGTAACAGGCTGGTTAAGTTTGCAGATGATACTATGATAGGTAGATTAGCAGATAATTTGGAATCCGTTATATCATTACTGAAGGACTTGGATAGCATACAGGCTTGGGTAGATTTGTGGCAGATGAAATTTAATGTCAGTAAATGTAAAGTATTATACAAAGGATGTAAAAATGTTAGGTTTGAATACACAATGGGCGGTTGGGAAATTGAGAGTACACCTTATGAGAAGGATTTAGAAGTTATAGTGGACTCTAAGCTATCGAGTTCCTGACAGTGTTCAGAAGCCATTAAGAATGCAAACAGAATGTTAGGTTATATAGCACGATGTGTGGAGTACAACTTCAAGGAGGTTATGCTCAAGCTTTATAATGCACTGGTGAGGCTTCATCTGGAGTACTGTGTGCAGTTTTGGTCTTCAGGCTACAGAAAGGACATAGCAGCTCTAGAAATGGTCCAGAGAAGAGCAACTAGGCTGATTCCAGGGCTACAGGTGTTGAATTATGAGGAAAGATTACAAGAGATGAACCTATACAGTTTAAGCAAAAGAAGATTAAGAGGTGACATGACTGAAGTGTTTAAAATTATGAAAGGAATTAGTACAGTGGATCAAGACTGTTATTTTAAAATGAGTTGGTAACTTCTTAAGGGGGCGGCACGGTGGCGCAGTGGGTAGCGCTGCTGCCTCGCAGTTGGGAGACCTGGGGACCCGGGTTCGCTTCCCGGGTCCTCCCTGCGTGGAGTTTGCATGTTCTCCCCGTGTCTGCGTGGGTTTCCTCCGGGCTCTCCGGTTTCCTCCCACAGTCCAAAGACATGCCGGTTAGGTGGATTGGCGATTCTAAATTGGCCCTGGTGTGTGCTTGGTGTGTGGGTGTGTTTGTGTGTGTCCTGCGGTGGGTTGGCACCCTGCCCAGGATTGTTTCCTGCCTTGTGCCCTGTGCTGGCTGGGATTGGCTCCAGCAGACCCCCGTGACCCTGTGTTCGGATTCAGCAGGTTGGAAAATGGATGGATGGATGGAACTTCTTAAGGGTAAATTTTGCAGAAACATTAGGAATTTTTTCTTTACACAAAGAATGATAGACACTTAGAATAAGCTACCAAGTAGTGTGGTAGACAGTAAGACTTTAGGGACTTTCAAAGCTCGACATTTTTTTTTGTGTTTTTTTTTTGAAAGAAAAAAGTGTATAGAACTGGAGAGCTTTGTTGGGCTGAATGGCCTGTTCTTGTCTAGATTGTTCTAATTTTCTAATGTTCTACTATGCTGAGAGCTGCTCTCTAGAGGACACTGAAGCTACATTACCTTCCATTAACTCTTAGCTTCCTCATCTCCAAAGAGTACAATGAATATAGAAAAAAAAAAAATTGTACTTTAGAATCATAGATCGGAATTGTGTTTAAATCCACAGGGACCTCCACAGAATATGACTACTGTATAATCTTCATGCTTTTCTCCTTTCTTTTACTTTTGATTATGCTTCCCACACTTGGACCCATATGTGCTTTCTGTAGGAAAATTATAACATTTGGCTCTTATCAGGTTGTTATATTAATGGGACCAATTTCAAGGTTTTGCCTGACTGATATCCTGTGGCTCCTGATTCCGTCTAGTAAAGCATATAGTAAAATTGACACACATGTCAAATTGGGAGGAATGTTTGACGTTTTGTTGTAATAAATAGAGATTAGTTTACTTTAGAATTCACCTTCTAGTAGCAGAGGTATGTGCCAATAGTTTGAACATTATGAGAACAACTATATGCCCCTTCCTTTAATATATACGCATCTAGATTGACTTGGTTCAGATACTCTGAGTATTCACTTGGTGTGATGGATATGCTTTTCAATTGAGTGGAGACCACAGCAACAACCAAAGCAGATACAACTACAGTTGTTAAGTTCAATTTAAAATCTTTAAACAAAATCCTTCAATAAGAAGGAAAAATTATAGGAAACTTGTACATTGTGCGTCCCACCTGCAATGTTCACATTTATTATTAAAAAACAATTAGCTAAGATACAAACAGAAACTGGATTGAAATGGCCATCTGTTTTGCCGCTAGTGCTAATGTCAATAAGAAATACCCCGAACAAATTAGGCTTTATTACCTCATGGGATGTTAATAGCAGGACCAATGTAATAGTCAGCGCCCTCCCCAACTATTTCCCCTATAGGATCTACAAGCACTTTCAACAGATACTGATGAAATATTGCAATACTGACTAATAATAATAGTAATAGTCTTTACACCTGCAGGTAAAAGCTGTTCTTCCTAGTCCACTAGCAGTAACAGTACATATGTTTGTATCCAGAGATTGAGTCACTAGTAAAGGTCTTCAAGCAAAAGAAATGTTTGACCAAATGAAGAAACAAGCCATACCAGGTACTCCTACTGTATGTACTATCATTGCACTAAAAGGAAGGGAGACCAAGTTGGATCTTACTGCCAAAAGGTAAGATAATATGGAGTGTAGCCAAACAAACTAATAATTGGACACAGCAGAAATAGTGTCATATACAGAGTATCTGTGAGTTTTCAGTGTGTGAATTGGAAAGCCCTGATGTAAACCACAGAACCCAGCTGGTGGCAGAAGATTGTAACATTGGTAAAAAGATGGAAACCTTTGCCATTGAAATGTATTTCTGTAAAGGGGTTGATGTGTTGGATTAATGAGAATTGTGGTGATGTCTTCTGAAAGGAAGAGTAACACCTACTGTTTAGCACAGATACTCTGTGCCACTAGTGAAAAATATGGTGGAAATCTAGCACAGACTACAGTTGGATAAACCAACAGGGTGACAAGATGTAAACATGAAGATATGAGCATGGATATTTGTATGAGGACTTTATCTCCGGTCATTCTTCTACACATGTCATTGGAAACATAAAGTAGTAACTTTTGAAGTCCCCCCACCTCCCCCCAGCAAAATGTTATAACTACTTGTGTCATTTTCAAACATACTATTGAATGGTGTGATCATAGAAGAAATACAGGAAATCAGTTACTCTGACACAAGTAAAATATTATGTTGGTCAGGCAGTTGTTGACAATGTTTATTTACAAAATTTAGAACATCTTAAGTTATGGGATAGCACATTTTTGTGATTTATAGAAGGGAAAATGCAATTAAAACCACCACAGTTAAGATCAGACAGGGTTAAAGTAAGAACTCAGATCAACTTCTAAACCTTTGAAAAATAGTCACCTATGCTAATTTGAACTGCATGAATAAACCATTGATACTTTTTACCAGCTCTCCCAGAACTGTCCAGTCTCCAAAGACAAGTAATTTTGCACTAAGCATAACTCCAGTTGCTCTTTAATGGTACTTAGTTTGTCTGTAGGTAAAATGTTTATCCATGTTTTCCTAAAGTATGGTGTGTGACTGAATTTCAGGGGTGTTAATTGTTCACAAGTTGCCACAGCCAAACCGTTACAGAAGGAAAAAGGCAACAAGGATTTAAGCCCTAACTATAAAGCTGATTCCTGACTAGGTATGACTTTTGATATTAAACCACTGCTGTTTAAGGATAAAATCAATGATCACAAGTATATTTCTAGATGGTAACAGTGTTGCTTATACCAACAATTGGTATTCTTATTATGGTTGTCTGTATGTCAAGAAGATTGAATTATATTAAATTTAATCTGTTTTCTAAGTGATTATAAATCTAATAACTAATAAATCTAATAATGCATAAATTTATTAACTTTTAAGATGATGTTAAAAATGTAGTTTATAAACTGTGATTAGTCAGTTGTTCTAAAGAAAATAAAAGGTGAAACTATTAGGGAAAAACTTACTGTACTGTATATATTGCCATGTATATGCCTGCCTGTTTAACATCGTCATCCTAAATCATTCGTACCCAACATTTTACTATAGATCATATGGCATTTTACTTTTTTTTTGGTTCCATTGGTCTGATAATAATTTACATATAAGAAGTCCTATTCTATGAACCAGATAATTTCTTAAGACTTTTAATCTGTTTAACTATTTTGGGACCTTTAGGTAATATTAAGCCATAAGAGTGCTGAAACATCATCCCATTTACTTGTTCTTAATATGCTTTCTAGGTGTGTTATATAAATTAATCTAACCTGTAAAAGGCACTGTTTTGTTAAGATTAATCAATCTGTCATGCTGCACTCAACAAGCATGTATGGCAGTCCCATTAATTAGTTTAATAAATTACATCTATTCTTTATTTACAGAGTATTTTCCTAACAGCTAGACTGTGGTCAAATGTCCAGGCACCCATAACAATTCTGGACTGCCTGCTTTCCACCATAAAACAGTAGGTGCCAGGTGTTTCCATAATAATATTTCTTAGTGATCTCTTGGGACTTAGATACTGTAGCAAAGCCATTTCAGTTTTGTGTCAGGTTCTCACCAGGATTCTGTCTCTGGCTTTAGGTTTTTTATTATAATCTTTTTTTTTTCTCTTTGTAAACTGTTATTTTATTAATTATTTTTTACTTTATTTCCTTTAGTTTTTAATTATTTTCCATTAACTGTCTTCTTTTGGCTAATAGTCTCATAGTTATCTTCCTTTTGTTTCCAAATTATTCTATTTTTGCCTGTTGCCTTCGCCTCTTTGTTGAGGCCAAAGGAGCAGGGCCTACACTAGGATGTTAAGTGGGCTGCTTCCTGAGCCTCTGTTTAAGGCATTTGCAAGCCTGTCCTGGAATGGAATCTTCAGTTTTTTAAACTGTAGACTGCTTATATTAAGTTTTAATTTTTGCTGAATCGAACCAAAATTAACTGAATTTACAGGACTCTTAAAAGCAATGTGGCTACAAAGGCAAAACACATTGAAAGTGTCTATATAGTATACACTGTCTGTATTGCACCAGTAATGTATAACCTTAAGGCAGCTGTTTCAAGTACAGTAATCCCTCACCTATCGCGGGGGTTACGTTCCAGAGCCCCCCGCAATAGGTGAAAATCCGCGAAGTAGCGACCTATATTTATTTTATTATTTATACATATTTTAAGGCTTTATAAACCCTTCCCACACTCTTATAAACCTTTCTCACTCTCTTGTTAACCTTTCCCACGCTCTTATAAACACTTCCTATGCTCTTAAACACTTTCTAAATTCTTAAACACCTCAGACCAACACTGCACACTGCATGCAGCGATCAGACGTCAATGTGTCTGCACTTGCTTTGTGAAGGGGGGCAGCTGAACTCGCGCTGAGCAGAAATGGACTTTGTGCTGCTTCTGCCAAAATGCCTGCTTGTCGCTCTGCGCGTTCGGAAGGAGGAGTGTGTGTGTGTGTGTGTGTGGGTGTGTGAGAGCTGAACGCACCTTTGCTCAAACCCCCCCTCCCTGGAAGCGCAGTACGCTCCTGCCACTTCGCATTGTCAAGGGGGTGGGGAGCTGAATGAACGCTAAGGAGAAGTGGACTTTGTGCTGGCTTTGTGCTGCTTGTCAATAATTTAAAAGCCTGTACATCACCAATTTTCCTGTCTCACTGTCTTGTCTTGCGTGAAGTTAAAATGTTTTATAATAGTGAGATGTTACTCATATCCTTAGCCCGACATCCACATATCATATGTGTTAACAAAGTGTGTTTTATAAGTTTACATGTGTTTAAAGCATGTGGGATGGGTATTTTAAGGCTTAAACTATAAAAATGTTTATTTATATGGTCTTTCTATATCGCGGATTTTCTCCTGTTGCTGATGGGTCTGGAACATAACTTCCGCGATAGGCGGGCAATCACTTGTATTTAAAAACCCGCGAAGTGGTGAATCCGCGAAAAGTGAACCGCGAAGTAGCGAGGGATTACTGTAGTTTATAACCTGAGAATGGGAAATACTGTAAGTATGAATCAAAAGCAGTTTCAATTAGTTTATAGCTTGGGAATGGAAAGGAGTATGAGGATCAAAAACTATTAGCAAAGTCATCCATCATAAGAACAGACAGCCAATCAGCTTTGTGCTGTATACTTGTACAATGTACAATGTTAAATGTACTTGAACCCCATGTGTGCATTTTAACATAAATATGGCTCAACCAAGGGATCAAAAAAAAGGCAATGAAAGGGGAATGTCATAAGGAGTGACATCAGTGATCGAGACATGAGACCATCTGATTTGGATATCAGAAAAAGTAACCTACGAATAACACTGATTGCTAAATCAAAAAACGCCTAGGACAACATCCTCCTAATATTGCTAATTTTTCAGTACGCTTTTCTAAGACTACACATATATCCAGACTTTGCAATCTATTTTATTTCCTATTATATCTTCTTTCTATTTGGTATTATTATATGGTAATAAATAACACATTGCTTTTACATTTCTATACTTTGTCTTTATATCTTGAGTGACTGAAGTAATTATTAAGACACCTAGTCTGGGAAGACTGCCACTTCCTTGCCTGCAGGATTATCAGAGCTGACTTGATAATTAGAACAAGTACGGTAGAAATAAGACACTGTTGGTTAGAAAATGGCCCTATAACCAATGTAACTGAGCTTTCGTGTGTCACAATGACACTCATGTGTTTCTAAATGCTGGTGATAGTGAGGCCCTATGTTGATTACTAATAGTGCCAGACATTTGTCTCATACATATTTATGTAAAGGGATTCCTATATGGAATATTTTGGAGTTACTGGCAATTGGCATCACCTGAGACTTTGTCTAGATAGAATCTCTATGTGTATTGGTATGTATCTGTGTGTGGTAATCTTTAAGTGCGGGAGTAAATTAACCTAGTAATTTACCCGCTAAGTCTTAGAAAGTCCACGATAATATAAAGCCAAAATCTAACGGGAGGGATATACACAGTGCTTTTCTCGGAGGAAAGATAATGCTTGCAGTTATTTATCTGCAATTTAAATATTGAGAATTTTCTTTGTTTGGGTTCAGATTTTTTAAGGATTTTTCTTGTTTTGAAGTGGCCTTTTTGTTTTTTGATCTTTTCTAGTTGACCTTTTCTTTTTTTTTTTTTTTTCTTTTGATTAGTTCTGTGATGTCAAAAGTAGTCCCTGTTATTTTGTGCAACATTATACATACTGTATATACTAGCTCTCACAAAGATTTCAAAATATAATTTGAGAAGTGATATAATTTATGAAAATCTCTTTCAATAAACACTTCTTTATATTGAAATAAGATACCCCGAAGTAAATTATTTTGTGAAATTGTTGTTAAAGAAATGTCCATCAGTCCATCAATTATTGTTTTAAACTTGCTTAGTTAATGTGAGTTCATGGGGGATAGGTGCCTACCTACTCTGTAAGCAGGCAAACCTGGAAAGGATGACATGGCACAAGTCATACATGCCTACACTCACTCATGCTGAGCCAGCTTACTAATAAACCTAGCACACATACCTTGGGGACAAGAGAGGAAAACCATACTATCTCTGGGGGTAACACTTACGCACTAAAATTATCAAGGTCACCCTGTATTAAAAACAAAGCAAAACATATTTAATACACAGTATAAGTGCACAACAGAATCAAAGTAAACAAATGACAATTTTATGCTCTTCTTGAATGGCATTAGTATTTCAAATGAACAGATAATATAAGAAGCTGATGGTACATTGAGGAAAAAAATGGTAAGCAACTGTAGAAGAAAATACAAGCAAAAATAATCCAGAAACAAAAATGTAAATTAAATCATTTTAGCACTCTAGAAGATGTGTCAGAAGAGCAACTTTGTTTGACCTCGGCTATATACATTTTTGGTGTTATATTAAAGTGACAAATGAAATATAATAAATCGTTTGTTATATAGCAGAGTTTACAGTTATATGATGTAGTGGGCTGATTCCCATCAGTTTAAATGACTGAACAATGGCAATACTCCCTGGTACATGTCTCTGAAATGCTTGTAATTGCTTTGCAAAAATAAATCCTGCAGTTTTACTACACCTGCTTCACTTTCCTCATATCATTTAAGGGTTTTTTTATGGGTCTTCTTAAGTGCTTTGTGATGCTGCTGACCATAAAAGGTGCTATATACAATATAATAAAGATTTATTGGATTATAAAATCTCTGATCCAGCTGCACTACTTGAATGCTGATCTTTCACAGAAGGGACATAGCAATCCAAAGTTATTGATCACATTTTCTACCCAGGGACCATAAAAAACACACATGCTCCATAGTGAACTGAAGTCAGTAGTACTCTGAGAGTAAAACAAATATTTTTATGACCTAATCCCTCTATTTTGGAGTTTAAAAATTCATACACTGCTAAGTGTTTCTCTGTTTTATGACAAAATATGAAAGAGTGCTTCTCTGCTCTGTGACAAAATATCAAAGAACCTGTTTTACATTAAATTTCCACTGGCATTTTTTTTTTATTTATATATTTGTACTTTACCTTTTTTTTAAATTGTCTTGCAGTCCACATACTCCATAAATACTTTTATTCTGTCATTTCAGTTCTTACTTGATCTTTGCTGATCACGATCTACTTCAAAATTCCAAATTTGGAATATTTCACCCTTGTTAAGATAATAAGTGATGTTTGAACTGTTGGGTTTACTTTGTTCAACACTGTCACTTCACATTGTTAATGGCCAACTGCTGAACACTGAGTCAGCATTACCTTCTTGCACGTCCCCACAGTTTTTGAACACCAGTAAAGATAGCATTCTCTTGGGTTTCAGTATGATCTGTCTTGTATCACCCTAACTTTCTGAAAACCTTTTAGGTACTGCATAGCTCTATCTATCTATCTATCTATCTATCTATCTATCTATCTATCTATCTATCTATCTATCTATCTATCTATCTATCTATCTATCTATCTATCTATCTATCTATCAATCTATCTAGCTAGCTAGCTAGCTAGCTAGCTAGCTATCTATCGTGACTGAGGGAGAATCTGCCTCACTTCCATAACAGCATCCTGATCACATCCTCTACTGAGGGAGCTGTACACTATCAATTTCGTTACATCATTCTGGCTGACTCAGCCACTGAAATGACTCACTCTATATCAATATCTTAATGAAGTATTTTTCTAAATGCTGGTGTCCTCAAACAAAGAAACAAATGTCAATCGAGCTGGACATGATCAATTCAGATGGCAATGCCTTTTAATATAAATATGACCTTATCTTACTGCCACTTATAACCATGTTGTTGATAGGATCAACTCTCTATTAGCCTGATGTTCTTATGTGTTTATTGTTCTTATATGTGTTTATTGTAATATTTTGGTAGAATAAAGTACAATCTAATCTAATCTTATACATATTGTGATTGGGAAGTGAGACAAATGATTATTCCAATACGTATATTGGGGCTCAGATGTAAAGATCCCACTGTGAAGAAGAGACATGCTCACAATCAGAAACCTAATCATTTGATCCAACAGTTTTTGTTTTTTGGCTTGATAGGCAAAGACAGTTGTCTTTCTACATTCTGTGTGCAAACATTACATCGGTTACATTGGTGCTTTCACAGGTTTCACCGGTGAGTGTACAAAGGAAAGTGTAGCAGGCCTCAGATGGAATGAGCTCATTGTGAAAAACAGAGACACTCATAGTCAGAGGTCCAATTTGTCACTTAAACTGACAAGAGTTCTAATTTGACTCTATCTGGCTCTATTACCTAAGAAGATCGCTTTCCTAAGAAGTCAGGCAATACCCTTTAATATGTTGGGTGGTAATACATTGTACTTAAATAGTTATGTTGCTAAGTTAAGAAATTACCTGAAAAACCTGTCCCTTTTAAAGATACTGTACATGGAGCTTTGCGACGCTGGGTCACTAGGGTCTGGAAGGGGGATGTGAGTTTTGACTTGGTGTCTCTGTGAACTGGTCCCCAACCATAAACTGTGAGGATGGGTCTTGTCCCAGAAGTACCCTGTACAGAGACCTTAAAATTGAATTGGCCAAGATTTAAAATAGGTCTATAAAAGAATTTGGAGTGAAGGCCCACTCACAGTAGAAAAAGAGGTTAAAGACATGAAAAAGATGTGAATTCAAAGTAAACATGCTTTATTGTAGTAATTGAACTGTGAACAAATGGGCAAACCACCTTACCAGACAGCTTTGACAACTGCTTGTCAACAAAAATCAAGGCAAGCAACTTTTGACTTGTTTTCTTGTTATTTTTAGTTTGTTGTTAGTTTAATCTGCCTCTTTGTGTACATTACTTTGCATAACGCAGGTAATAATGAATGACATCATAGCATACAGTAGGGCACAATCAAGAAAGCACACATTCATACACACATTGGGAGTTGGCAAGGTGTAAACTGGAGTAAACTGACATATAGTAGATAAGAGAAATAATATGCAAGATTCACACTAAAAGCAACCAGGGACTGAAATGAACCAATATCAATGGACTGTGAGGCCTTACCACTCAGCCTTAATACCACTCGGAATTTCCTGTCCAAATCTGAATTGGAACAACTGTATTATGGAAATGTTTTAATTATGAAATATACCCCTCTGCCCACATCTCTTAAGTTTGAACAATGTTCCAAAACATATAGGGCACTTTACAGAATCCAAATTTCCAACCATTGTACTGACTCTACTTTCTCCATTACAAAATTTTAAATACGTCTTAGCCTATCCTTGCAACAATGGACAGAAAATAACTCTAGATGTGATGCTACTTAAAAGCAAGACATATGCATACAGATTATCATATGTACTCACTCATTACTGTGATTCAAAGTCACCAGTCAGCTGACAGAAATGTACACATCTTTAGGATGTGAAGAGGAAGCAGAAGTACATGGACACTGGGAAAATATGAATTTTCACACATAGTTCACATTATATGCAGAAAACAGTTCAACTTGTAGGCTATCTTAGAATCAAAGGGTATGAGAGAACAAATGTGACAAAAGCCATATATCGTTCATTGCCTTCATTTATTTCAGATGACAGAACAACCCACTTTGTCAAAAGAACTGACAGTATGAGTCGTGCAGACTATACAGTATAAAGTATACTTTCCCCTCTGAGCTTACTATTTTTTTAGCAGCAACACAGATTATATAAAGGTCATTTTCTGTGGGGTTGATCTCTGTGACCTGGTAAGATGCAACCTAGGATTCACAAGGGAAGTGCTCTTTTCATAGAAGAACTCACACATGTTTAACTGCCCTTTCTAAAAGGCTTCTAATGCATTTCTATATTAAAAATGTTTTTGAATTCACAGCAGATTTTAAGCCAGAAACGCTAAAACAACTTACCGCAGAAGAAATTCAAGTAATCATTACAGGCATCAGGAAAATGAATGCTGGTATAAAGTCAGTTTTGTATATGTATAAGGCTGCTTTTGCCTAGAGAAATACATACATACAAGATTGCATATAAAAAGCCATCCGTGCCTTTTAGGATCCTGCTTACCAGAGCCTCTCCTAACAGTGTAGGAAATGTATAAATTGGAATATCTATCTATCTATCTATCTATCTATCTATCTATCTATCTATCTATCTATCTATCTATCTATCTATCTATCTATCTATCTATCTATCTATCTATCTATCTAGTATTTGTTTTTTTATGAATAATGTAAAGCTACATATAATTGTCGAATAAAAGCAAATGTTAAATTATGTCTATTTGAATAACATAACATTATCTAACCAAGTTTTATTAAAATTTAGTGCAAATTTGTTTCCAAAATTTAAATTCAGCAAGTCTCTGTCTGCTATTTCCCACGTTCTTCCACTGCACCCTTACTACTACTTCAGCATTATGCTTTTTGGTGTGATAAAACAAGAGATTTCAGCAAAATGACACAAATTTTATCAACCAATTACTTTTTCTAAAAAAGATGGGAGTATTTGCATGTATGTAAACAATGACTGGTGTACAAACAATAAGATTTTACACACACATTGCTCCCCTGATTTGGAAGCAATAACAGTTTTATGCAGACCTTTCTATCTGACAAGGGACCTGATAGTACTGATGTCTGTTACTGTTATTTATATGCCTTGTCATGGATGGCCAGGACCCTTGCCCAGCCAGGACACAATTATTATGGAAGGATCAGGGCAGAGAGTGGGCTCAGGACATTACCTCCCCCGAGACACCCTGTGACTACTCGGATTCCCGCAGGGCACGCTGGGAGTTGGGGTTTTCCACAGACCTGTTGGGTTGTGTGGATGCCATAGGAGGAGCTGTGGGATCAGCAGAGGCCTTCACGGCAAGAATTCCGCCACACCCGGAAGAACTGCCGAAAAGATCACTGGACACTTGGAACATTTCCAGGTGCTCTATAAAAGGAGCCATCCACCAGCAGTACTGGAGGCAGAAGGAAGAGAAAGAAAAGAAAAGGAAAGAAGGAAGAAAAGTGTGCTTAGTGCTGTATATATTGTGCTTGAGACTATGCTGTGCAGGTGGAAAATGGGGGAAAGTGTTTCCCACGCAAAAAAAAAAAAAATGTGTGTTGGATTTGTGTCCTGCATCTGCTTGTGTTGGGTTTAGATGGCTGGAGTGCCCTCTGCAGGCCACATCTTCCTAACGCTAACATTAACTCAGCCCTCACCTGCCTACATATAGTTATCAATAAACAACAAAATGCATATCCTGATGGAGTACACATTGTGGCTGGTGGCATAATCAAGCATACTTAAAGACTGAGTGCCCCAGATTTGTGTAATATGTTGTCACGCATGCATATCAGAGGATTTCCGTGCTGGCTCAATCCAGATAGATGGTAACCCACCAGGGCCAAAGGGAACACTGTCGCTAACTGTGTCTCCGTTTTTCCCTGCAACTCCCAGAAACCTCCCAATGAGGGAAATTAGCCCCACCTCTTCTGGTCCTCCCATTATAAAAAGCCCAGCTGCCTCCTCTGAGTTGTCTTTTTGAAACCAATGTTCCAGACGAGTAAGAGCTCTATGGAAAACCTCCATTTCTTACTACAGCTAAAGTTAAAGCTGAATTTATTTTTTGTTTTGTACCCTGCTGGGTTATGTTAGCTATTGCCAGGAGACACTTGTTTAAATTTATAGAAGAAAATCAGGGAATTAAATAGGACTACCCGGCTGGTGTCACAAAAATTTTTTGTTTGTTCCGGTTCTATTTGGATCTGTGCTCATCCATCTCGCAATGTACAGTGTTCCACCAGGAGGAAAAACACCCTGGACCATGTTTATTCCAACTTAAAGCATTCTTACAGAGCCCTACCTCTCCCACATATGGGCTTGTCTGACCATCTCTCAGTGCTCCTCATCCCAAAATACACTCCCCTCCAGACGATAATCAAGCCAATAATAAAAACTATTAAACCCTGGCCTGAGGGAGACCTCTCACAGCTGCAGGACTGTTTTGAAAACACAGAATGGTCCATATTTGAGCAATTAGACTTAGAGGACATCACAGAAACTGTTGTAGGCTATATTAAATTCTGAACTGATATGATTGCAACGGACATATGGGGTCTACCCAACTAAAAACCATGGATGACCAGTGAGGATCAGTCTCTGTTGAGAACCTGAGACATAGCCTTCAGGTAAGGGGCCTGGGCCCAGTACAAAGCAGCAAGACCAAATCTGTGGAGAGGCATCATAACTACCATGATGGCCTATAAGAGCAAGGTAGAGCCCTATCTGACACACAATAACTCACAGCAGGTGCGGTAAGGATTACAACAAATCACCAACTACAAAAGCAGGACACATGTGCCGATCTGTGCTGATTCCTCATTGACAGATGGACTAAATCTTTTCTTAACTCGCTTTGAGGCAAAGTGGTCTTGCACAGACAATCTGCCCCTGCCTACTCTCAGCTACAACACGTTCACTTTTCAGGAACTGCAAGTGAGTCGGGTGCTGAAGACAGTGAATCCAAGGAAAGTAGTCCTTACTAAGATATTTAATCTGTCACTGATGCAGGCCACCATTTCCCCCATTCTTAAGTCGACTATTATCATCCCTGTCTCTAAAAAGTTAGTTATCAATAACCTTAATGACTACAGACCAACTGCATTGAAGTCAACCATCATGAAATCTTTTCAAAGACATTGCTCAGCATTAAAGCCAGCCTCCCTCCCACCTTCAACCTTCACTAGTTTGCTAATAGATGAAATAGGTGCATGGAAGTCACCGTCAATGCAGCCCTCCATACAGTGATGAGCCATCTGGAGCACCCAGGGACCTATGTAAGGATTCTAGCTGTTCATTTGAGCTCAGTGTTTAATACAATCATCCCTAGCATACTAATCGATAAGCTGCATAACTTAAACTTTTCCCCCTCCTTCTGCACTTAGATAAAGGATTTTGTCACTGGCTGCCCACAAACAATTAGATCTGGCCCTGACTGCTACTCCACCCTCACACTTAGCACGGGTTCCCCTCACTGAGCCCACTTCCCAATGTCCTGTACACTTATGACTGTACATCTAATTACTCTAGCAACACTATTATCAAGTTCGCTGATGACTCATAACTGGTGACGATGAGTGCAGAAGCTGTCAGTGTGGTGCTCCAGGAACAGTCTCTCACTCAACACTCACAAAACTAAAAAGATGGACATTGACTTCAGGAGACACAGAGCAGAGCCGGCCCTACTCTACATTAACAGGCACTTGGTAGAGGAGATCAATTCTTTTAAGTGCCTGGGAACTTAAATCTCTGTGGACCTGTCTTGGACAGAAAACACTCTGACAATGGTCAAAAAGTCCCAGCAGTAGTTGCGTTTTCCGAGACTTCTCCAGAATGTAGAAATGAAGGAGAAGCTGCTTTTGACCGTCTACCACTCAACCATTTAGTTTTTAGACAGTGGTTCATTTGGAATCTGAAGATGCCATCACTATATGAATGCAGGTTCAAAGTAAAATTGTCAGTCCTTCTTCTACTAGATTCAGATCCATTTTAGTTTGAAACTGCTTATACAGTCTTAAAGTTTATCCTGATCAAGGCATTCTGTAGTGAATTCAGAAGCTTAGAAGGTTAACCCTATGAGAAAAGATGTCACTGTTGTACTTGCACATTAATATCCTGTGCTACAGGAATATTTAATCAGTGTTTCTGTTGTCTAAAACTACAAAGCTATTACCCATGAAGTGAGTTCCCCTGGTGGAAAATTAATTGTTCTAGAACTGTATAATTGATTTTATGCTAAAATTGTACATTATTTAGAAAAGTGATTCATAGATTGTGGTGGAACAATTGTTTGTTTGAAATGGGCCTAGTGTGGAGGTGTACAGTATGTGAGTGTTATCATGGATAAACTGGTTTCATATCTGGGGTTGGATACACTTTGCACCCAAGACTTCTAGAATAGTCCATGTAACCCTTTAATGGCCAGTCGCAATGAGTTCTCCATGTGGTGGCTAGTATTCATTTGAATTATTTTCTTTATTAATGGGTCATCTCAAGAGTTCATTGGTCTAGTCATTTGAGTTAATTGTTTATCCCTGCCTTTAGTCTTCTGTAGCATAACTTTTCTTCAATGTATGTTTATTTTTGTATCAGATGTAAAAGCATTTTTATTATTACATGTAATGCTAACCTGTCTGTTTATCTTCAGGATTTCAGTCATTTGCCTTTTTTTAGATAATTTTACCATTAAGATTTTGAACCTTTAACATGTGTTTTGCTTTGTTTTTGTTTAAACCATCATCTTCGTGGTAAGCACATGTGTTCTAATAGTAGTGGAGCAAATGTATTCTTTACATGTTGATGTGTTCAATTTAAATTTGGTATATAATAATAAATAATGAACTATTTAAGAAAAAGTTGTACACTTTTAATCCATTAATGCCAAAAACAAATTCTCAGTAAACACATACAAACATTTTGTAACTTTAATAGCAAAAAGTGATTTGAATGACAAAAACTTATTTTGAACAATATAGTGATTCCTAATTAATATTACTGAAAATAACTGACATCAAATAAACTACCTTTCTCGTTATTGTAGAAAAACACATTTTCATAATTATTTTGATTTAGCTTTTGAGATGATTCTAATATGTAACTTTTGAAAAACACTCATTTTATGTGGTTCAGCATATGCAGTGTCATATACTGTTCAGTGTTTAAAAGTTTCTTGCATTGCATACCTATAGGATAGGCTTTGGCTTTTTGCAACCTTGAATCTGTCATAAGCTCCATTCTGATAAGAGAAATGTGAACCATCATTAGATGATTAGACGATTAATTAATTAATTAATGATTAGATTAATCATCATTATCAATACCGTATAGAACTAAGTCAAATTAAATATATAAAATGATTAAAGTGTACCTAAAGCACTGAAACCTGAAACATAAAACCCCTTGTCCAGGATATAATTTTTTGTTTGCCATAGGATAACTCTGCTTTGGTTACCAATGTCAATGAGTTCTCCATGTAGCAATCCTTAACATTTACACAGCTTTTAGAAAAATGACATTTCTTTTCCAAGTTGTTGGATCCATTCTCTTCTTAAGCCTTTACATGCAGCCATAAAACTGACATTTCCTACGCATTCATTGGTGACAAGTTCATTCAGTGTGTTAATAAAGTGAGAAGCCAAAAACTCTGAAAAATCAATGGGTCTCATTCAGGGAAACTATGATCTTTAAGAAAAAATATATTTTTTAATTGTTTTGGAATAACTGTTTAAAAAAGAAAGTGTGGGAGGAAAGGCATGTCCAGCACAGATCAAATCACCCCCAGTAACTCAAAATATTTTACTTCCAAAATTATCATCTTTCAGAAAACTGCTGCTTCTTCCATCCTAACGTCTAAACTGTATTATCTGCAAGCCAGTGGAAAGCAAACGTGGACTAGGATATTTTAGTTCTGAAATGAAACCGAGACACTTAAAAGAAATAATTCCATATAATATAGCCATTTACTGTAAACTGTAATTACAAATAGGGAAAAGAAATAAACTAACCAAAGCCAACGTATTTTTTTTCCAAATCAGGTGAAAGAGTAATTGAATTAAGACTTACAAAGAATGTGGATATTAGTTTGATAATAATGCTGTTACCATACAGTTCTGGTGTCCTTGATTCAAATAACATGTGGTCTTTGCACATTTCTCTCTCTCCCTCCTCTGTGTGGTATTTTCTACTGCATCCTAAAGGTGAACATGTTTGATTATTTATCATCTCTGAACTTGTCTGGTATGAGTAATTGTGAAAGTGTGCCGTGCAATGGGCTGGCCAACCTTTCCATGATTGGTTTCAACTGTAGGACAAAATGGGTATTGCCCATTTAGCTAGGCCTTTGTGGCACACCAGGCCAGAGGCCCATGTGCAGACCACTTGAAGCATAAGAAGTGAAATGGACTCAAGCAAGGACAAATATCTATCATTCAAGGGATGACAACTATGATGGACAGAAGACTTTGCCTATTAGAAAAAAACTGGTTTATAACTGGAAGTGAATTTAATCTAAACAGGAGAAGGTTTAACCTTTCCTTAAAACTCTATTCACTGAACTCCCTGAGGGTTCTGTCAGGGCACCTACTCTGGGTTTCTATCAGTGATAGGGAAATATGCAAAATGACTTTCTGAATCCTGGTCTCTGAAACCTAAAAAGTTATCCGCCACTTTTCCTTTGACAGCCAAATCAGACACAGTTTTCTCTTTGTGAACCAGTGGTGAGATACAGTTTGTTAAACTAAACAGTAAGCCAGTCTGAAGGGTGAGAAGCAGCCATCACTTCAAGAAGGGATCTTCAGCATCTAAGCTCTTGTGTTTTTCTATAATTTGCAGATGGCACAGCAAGGGGCAGAAAGCAAGCAGAGTAAGCAGCAGCACAGCACTGACAAGGATCATGCA
Organism: Erpetoichthys calabaricus; assembly: GCF_900747795.2. Taxonomy (NCBI): domain Eukaryota; kingdom Metazoa; phylum Chordata; class Cladistia; order Polypteriformes; family Polypteridae; genus Erpetoichthys; species Erpetoichthys calabaricus. The sequence goes on from NC_041399.2 coordinate 131,227,246, forward strand.
GCAAACAGAAAGAGTGCACTCCACCAATTTCTTCAGTCTTATATGTTTATATATATATATATATATATATATATATATATATATATATATATATTCGAATGCCGTGAATGTAATTACCCTGATCTACATGCTGTCAAATAAACGAACCACACGCCGTGGCGCAACGTTAGGGGCATCGCCTCTGACGCTGACGTCCGAGGTTCAATTCCCGAGAGGGAGTGCAGTGGAGTGTGTACACCTGATGAGCCCAGAATGAGGGCGAAACACGTGTCGTGTACTCTTTGCATTTATTTGACAGTAAACTATTTCAACCATTCTATGATCTGCTCTTCACAAACTGAGGGCACCGTGGCGGATGTTAGCAGATTGCTGGCCAACCACAAAGCGTTACCTGGTAGGTAACCACCCACACTATCAGATTGTGACACAGACTTCGAATGCCGTGAATATATATATATATATATATATATATATATATATATAGTGTCACAAGCTGGGATGCCTTGAAGGACCGGGAGGTGGCATTTTCGCCCTGGATCGGGAGAGGACCACGGGAGAGGAGCAAGGAGGCTCAAGCCTGTTGGGGCCTGTGGCCAAAGCCAGGGGGCACCCCGAGCCTCAGAGAACCTGGGAGGCATTTACTTCCGCCACACCCGGGAAGATGGAAGAAGAGCCTACCAGGGACGCCCGGAGTGCTTCCGGGTGCAAGAGCAGCACTTCCGCCACACCAGGAAGTGCTGCCGGAAGAATGTCATCAGGCACCTGGAGCACGTCTGGGTGAGAATAAAAGGGGCCGCCTCCCTACAATCAGAGAGCTAGAGTCGGGAGTGGGAGCAGGACGAGGCTCCCGTGGAGAGAGGAAAGGCGGCCCATGGACAGTGAGAGAGAAGCCCGGAGCAGGGGGGTGTGCTGTGCGGGACTATGTTTAGTATTGGTGCTTTATAAACGTGTGACTTTGATAAAGATGTGGTGTCAGTCTGGTGGTGTCTGGGCATGTCTCACAATATATATTTTATATATATATATATATATATATTGTAAGATGGACGCTGTACAGCGCCCAGCCCAACACAGACTGGACACAAGAGGCACGTGTAAAACCAATAAAACTATTTATTGACCTACAGGTAATACACAGTCCCAAAACACAGCACACAAGTAATGCAAAAGCACTTTCTCTTCATCCTTGGCACCATCACTTCTCCCAAGCAACCTTGTCCTCCTCCACCCGACTCTGGCCGATGAGTGGTGGTCGCTGGTTCCTTTTATAGTTCACCCGGAAGTGCTCCACTTGTTTGATCACCGAGTTCCGGCAGCACTTCCGGGTGTGATGCATACGCTGCTCACATGGGCTCAGGAGTCCCAAACACAGCACCCCCTGGTGGTGCCTGCGGGACCCAACAGGGCTTCACCCAACTCCAATTCCCAGGGAGCCCTGTGAGAAACCGAGACACTGCTCTACCCAAGAGGGCAGCCATCTAGCGTTAAGGGGGAGGTATTGCAGTGTGCAGGGCTGCTCCCCCTGAATATAGTGTGCAGGGGCATTACGCCAGCCGCCTGCCACTATATATATATATATATATATATATATATATATATATATATATATATATATATATATATATAAAAACTGAAACATAGAGATGCCAGGTAATTGAAAGGAACTACTCTGGGCATCTCTCTTCTAGGAGGATTCATTTTGCTGACGTGCTTGCTTCGCTTGTGCATTAGCGGCGGGAGGAAAAGTAAAAGGGATACCTTTTTGCCAATGTCAATGGCTAACCAACTTTGTCTTTCTTTGGAGGTTTCATTTTGCACACGTGCTTGCCTTGCTTGTGTTATTAACGGCTAAGCGAGTTTTCTGTATTCTCGGAGGCAGAGCCCTTACCCCGACTCTACCTCTTGTTTCCGGGCTGGACAGACACACACACTTCCATGCATAGACATTTATATATATAATGGTGGGTTCAGCAACTAGTGCATGCTTCCTCACTTGACCTGAGATTTTGCTAAAGTACCTTTTTTTCACAATAATTTATAAGTTTGTGCTGCACTGTACCCTGCATGTTCACTTGTTCATTTTCTTTTCCTATCCTTGATCATGCCAATACTGGCGGGGCTGTAGCCTCTAACAGATGCTTTGCTCGTAAGGCTGGCACCAGAGAAGTATGGGATGAAAGTCAATCTTGGAGCACATTCACTCTCATGCCAACACTCATTTTTTGCTTTTTCATACTTGTTGCTGACAAAATGTTAAAACCATTCATAAAAATAAATCAAACAAATATTCAAATAGTATCAAGAGTACCAGAAATGGTACCCTTCATAATTACTACCCTTCTTAAAGCCATTATTTAAAAGCACAGACTCCAGCTTCTCACAAATTCCATTTTCTGTGTTACTATGAAAGGGTCAAAATAATGGATGGGGAGAGATGTCTGTTCAGTAATGGTAACCTTTTTAAAGGTAGCCTGTAATTTGTTGTGGTTTAGTGCCCTTGGCACTATATGGCATTGCTGTATACTACACTTCGAGAGGGATTTTTGACTTACCCTTGAGTCATCTACTGAACTATAACTCCTCTAAGGACCCTTCCCTGCTTTCTGTCCTCAGGCATTGCTGCAGAGAGTTGAAATACTATGCCAATGTGATGTATTCTTAATTGTTAACAGCAATCTGCTACTTTTTTGCATATACTACATTTTTATAGGTATTATATGGCTGTGCACTCATGACAGCTGAAATTATGACCCGTATATTCAGTCACGCTGCCTTATGGATAGTTGTAAATGCTTTTCTTGTGAACGCAATTGGTTCAGGTTAACGCACTGAAGCAATCTTTATAGATTTGTCTAAAGCTTTGACCTGGTAAATTATTGCCTCCTGCTTCAGACACAGTAGAAAAGTGGAATGAATGGCTTGTCAGTGAAAGGGTTTGCAGTCTGCTTAAAAGGTCATACTCAAATGGTTGCCATTAATAATTCTGGCTCTGTTCACATTCATGTTGTCACTGGAGGCTTTACTCTGAATTGTCCAAGAAATGTTTCTGCATGATCCACATCACCACAAGTATAATATTTTTCAGCAGTGCAGTAGGAGTATATTTGCATTTTGTCAGTTTCCATAAATTAAAAAAATGGTTGACTTTAAATAATCACAGTTTACATGAAATGCATTGATTTAAAATGACTGAACAGGAAAAAAATCCCATTGTGCCATTTGTTAAAAGTGTGGGGGAGGCATTTTGATAGCATTTTGCTTGGTTTCAGCAGATTGTATACATGGTAGTTAGGCAGACTGTAATTTTATTCTGCAGGGTATCTCTGCTTATAATTTGGACTATGAGGCTCAATTTAAATGAACTAGTCTAAAAAAAACTAATTACCAGCACCAGCACTGCCTAAGACATCAATGTCATTTAAAATTTATGAAAATATCTTGGAGTGTTTGAGTTTCATTGCATTAAGTGCAAGGTTAGATTCATTCTACTGATTAATTCAGCCATTTGTACACTGTGCTGAAATCTAGGCCAATAACAGTGTCTTTACCAGTTTCCAGTATTGTATATTGTCTCCAAAATAATGTAATTACAACATTACATTACAACAATATTTTAACTTATGTGATTACATTCAATATATACTGTATATAAGCCTTTTTCTGCATTACTTGGCACAAGGTGAGAAGCATCCCTGGACAGGGCCCTAGCCCATTGCCGGGTACACAGAGAACCTGTTCTACTGTTCATTTTAGGACTGCATGTTTAATACACTGGACGTGAAAGGCCTAGTCAGTGGTTTTGTATTTTAGCTTGCAAAACACCTGCATCAGTCTTTATTTATAACTCAGTGACCACTTTACTAATTATATTGACTGAAGACAGTGTGAATTCTTCAAGGCATAGATTGAGTAATATATTCAATAGGGACTTTGTTCCTTGCTGACTGTACAATGTCACGTAATCACTGCAGATTTTCCAACCACACATTCATGTTTTGAACCTTCCATTCTGCATTCTTCACAACATTACATTACCACCTATGGCCTGTCTTGTTGACACATGGCAGGACAAGCCCATGGATTCATGCTATTTACGTTAAATCCCAACTGTCCTATCTGCATGTCACAGTAGAAATAGGAAATTTTCAGACTAGGGAACATTTTTTTCAGTTTTGACTTTTCCTTTCTTAGCTGACAGAAGTGCATCCATGTGTGGTATTCTGCTGCTGTTGTTATAACCCATCTGCTCAAAGACCCAAAATTTCACACATTCATATATGCCATTCTTCATACAACTGTTGTAAAATACTGTTTTTGTGACCTTCCTGTTGGTGTAAAAGAGTCTAGTTATTCTCCTCAGACCTTTATTACTCATAATGTGCTGCCACTTATTGAAAGGGTTTTTAGGGTTTTGATTTTATTTACAACACCATTCTTTGTAAATGCTAGAGAAATATACATCCATCCACCCATCTTTCAGACCTTTATCCTGAGCAGGGTCATGGGGAATCTGGAACCTATCTAAGCAAGAAAAGGGCACAAGGAATGAAGGAACAGTCCCCAGACAGAGTACCAGTCCATTGTAGGGTGAACAAACACACACACACACACAGGCACTAAGGCAGTGATATTTTCATAACGAAAATGAGAACTAGAACTAAAAATATTGTTTTTCGTTTTACAAGAACGAGAACTGAAATTAAGGCAAGCAGAGAAAGTAAAATCAAATAAAAATAAAAATTAGTGATATGTGAACGAACTAAAATGAGAACGAAAACTGAGTAAAAACGAAAAAACAGCAATAGCATTTTCATTCAATCCGGTTCAGTTGCCCTGAGCATTCAGTTATGTTGCGCAGTTCACTATGCGGTGACCTTGTACCTTGGGCTTACTATAGTCACATAGCGCAACTTCCGTAAAGGACCGTTGCTTGTTTGTTGAGCACATTTGGCTCATCGGATTGAAGCAGTAAGCACGTGTGGTTGCCGATGGCGAGTTTTGCACAGATGTTTGCAGATAGAAAGCAAGAAAATAATGTGTGGAAATATTTTAATTACAGCGCAGATGATAATAAACGCAAATGTAGCGTGTGAGAAGAAGAAAAGAGTCTCGGAGTTTTAGTGCAGGACCAACTGCATCAGTACTTAGTGAAAGTCTAGCACTTCTCTGGCACCATAACTGCACTTCATACAGGGACATGCAATTGAGGGAGGCATGAAAAGTAAAAAAAAAAAAACTAATAATGATAACATAAAATAAATTTGTCCACTGGTCTGTGCTATAAATTTGTTTTCTGTATGATTCCAATAATTTTTATCTTTTTTTACCGTCAAAATCGCTGAATTGGTGCATTTCCTTATCAAATACAAGGGAGAAACGAGAGGTGCGGTAGCGACGAGCAGGGCCTCAGCTTGGACTGTGCTCTCCCTCACATACTGACGGGGTTGATGCGTGCAATTGGTGCGTGCCTGTTGCTGCCTCTCTGTGTGTCACCTCTGTGTTGACAGACACATTTATTATACACCCTGACTTTCTACAGTCTGGCTAATATCTTTAATGAATGTGTGTGACATATTTAGTCTTGCTTATTGGATATAAAACCACAGTGAGAGGGCACAGGGTAAGGCAGACAGTACCGTGCCGCCCTGAAGGGGGCGCATGTGAGCCCAACAGGTGCTCGTTGCTGCTGTTCTTCTACGCAGACGCGCCAGTAAGTTAGCGATACCAGAAAGTCAAGTGCAATTCAGCGGTCCGTTTATTTTTATTTTTTCTTCCAACTTCAAAATGGAAGATTAAGACTTAAAACTAAAGGAAAACAAGGAGGACTTTTACAATAAAGTGACGGAGATTTTCGTGGAGAAGGATAGGCGCATGGACTTCATTTACAAATAAAGGTAAGACCATAAACGGTTTTCAATTTTATAAAAAATGGGATCAGACTGAAAAAAAAAATCCAATATTGAAAGACTAAATTTTGACATTAAATAAAATATTCGTTTGCTTTTCTTGTTATCCTTTTGTTGGGACAGTCTGTATTAAAATGGATTAAGTATAAGGATTAAAATCTTTTAAAAACTAAATATTCAATTAAGGTCAAAATTGAATTCTGTTTTTTTTTTTTGTACACCTCTTTATACTTTCATTTGTATTGAATGAAGTATAAATTATAAAATTGCAACAGCAAATTTAGAACTCATGGAGGTGTTCTAAACACACAAATGCGCTCTCTCTTGCTGCTATAAATGTAACGTTCTTTCTTAGCCAAATATAAACCTTACCTCTGTGTGTGTAAAGGATGCTGATGAGATATGAAACATACCCAGTAGGTAATGTGCATGCTGCCAATTGAATAGTGAATATGATATGGGTTCATATATTTGTAAATCTGATTCTGAAGGAGTCAGTGCCTCACGAACCTCACAGCACGTCACTGCTTCAATACTGGCAGCAGAAGTCGTTAACATACAGTCTGCTGGTGCCCCTCATAGTGCCAAGGACCTCGTCTGTGCACCTGCATTACAGCATTAAAAAAAATGCATTATGAACTGTGGGTGTATTTTGTTGACTGAAACATAACTTGCATTTAAATATGTGTAGGCCAGCATTTGTGGTCTTGCAACAGAAAAAAACCCAAAAATTGTACTAACATTATATAAAAAGGCCAGAACTAAATAAAATAAAAACTAAAATTTTAAACACAGAACTAAATAAAAATAAAAATGGTTGAGTCCACTGAAAACTAGAATGAAATAAATATAAAAATTAATTTTATAAAATAAAATAAAAACTAAAACTAAAATTAATATCAGAACTGAAATATCACTGCACTAAGGCCAGTTTAGCATTGTCCAGGGGTAGGCAACGTCGGTCCTGGAGTGCCACAGTATGTGCAGGTTTTTGTTCCAACCCAGTTCCTTAACGAGAACTCAATTATTGCTGATGAAGCACATATTGCTTAAGTGACATTTTAATGCTTCATTTTAGTGGTCTCGCTTGTTAAGGTTCTCCAACCATAATTGCTTATTTCAATCTTAAACTGCTGCATTCAGTGTTTTAATTGCTCCTTATTAGCAATAAGATGTAAAACAGGGGTAGGCAATGTTGGTCCTGGTGAGCCGCAGTGGCTACAGGTTTTCATTCAACCCAATTGCTTAATTAGAAACCAATCATTGCCAATCTCAGACCTTATTTAATTTTATGGCTTGTTAGTCTGTGCAATGTAAGGCTTTTATATCGTAGATTTTTTTCCTTTCCAAGGATATCATCCAAATGATTTGAAGCCTAAAACAGATAATTTTCAGTCTGTCACATTTTTCTATTAAGAGTTTTATTAAATCAAACCGTGCATGATGAACACACACAGATGTAATTGGAAAAAAGCTAGCTGGAGAACTGCTGGCTGCTTTGTCTTTTACATCTTATTGCTAATAAGGAGCAATTAAAACACTGAATGCAGCAGTTTAAGATTGAAATAAGCAATTAAGGTTGGAGAACCTTAACAAGCGAGACCACTAAAATGAAGCATTAAAATGTCACTTAAGCAATATGTGCTTCATCAGCAATAATTGAGTTCTCGTTAAGGAACTGGGTTGGAACAAAAACCTGCACATACTGTGGCACTCCAGGACCGACGTTGCCTACCCCTGGCATTGTCAATCTACATAATCTGCATGTATTTAGACTGTGGGAGGAAACCACTTAGACATGGGGAGAGCATACAAGCGTGATGTGAACTCCCAGTTTTCTTGTTGCTGGACTGCAACAGAAAGACAGTCGTTTCTGAGATGCTGGAAACAACCCATCAGACACCAACCATCTTACCATGGTCAAAGTAGCTTATGTCCTATGCCAATATTTGGTAATACAACAATACAAAAATTAAATCTTTTCCCCTCTGTCTGTTGGCTCTATACATTGAGATGTAGCCCAATGACTGTATGAAAAAACATGTTGTTTGAGTGGTGTAATGTATAAAATTAGATTATACGTTTAAAAGATTTACATGTTAGGTTAAATAGCAGTTCTAAACTAAGTAAGGCCTCTGAGTGAGTGTACACAGTAATGGACTGGCATTCTGTCCCGGGTTGGTTCCTGTCTTCTACCTAATGATTCTGGGATAGGTCATGCTAGTGGAATCATTAAAATTCTTTAGCGTGCATTATATGCCAAGAGCAATATTTTTGACAGTAATTTCACCTTGCTTATCGGACAATAAGTCTAACATTTTTAAAAGAGAAAAGATGTTGAATAGGCAACATGAATCTGGTGTGTTCTGTTCAAAATTCCTGAAACTGATTAGTATTAAGTAAGACAAATTATTCCTTAATAATAATTTAGAAGAACAACAGAAGCATTATTTTTTTAATAAAAGGGACACAATATGAAGGATATTTAACACTCTGTATATTGTTACACTGCAAGCAAATAATTTGCAATGCAGCATAATGACTGCAAAATGTGATGGGTAACAACACTGTAATGGTATCAGGCCCCTAGCAAAAGGCTGAAACTGACGTCAAACTAACCCAACTGTACTAGTGTGCCCACTCTCCTGCATATCTTACAATTTAATTATATCATTTGTTACCATCAGATTAATTTAAAACTCACACATTGTGTAGTGACTTAAATCTAAATAAACTTTTAATTGAAAAAATGTTCATTACACACAATTGTGCTTATAGAAATACTGAACATTTGGTCTCCTAAAATATTTTTTAAAGAAAAAACAGTAACAAAATAAAATATGTTTGCCTCAGATTGAGTTTTACTTTTTTCCTGTGTAAGATCTTTAAAAATGTTGAGTTGAAAACAAATCACTGTTAAGAATAGAATTTCTCCTTGACCTTACTGATAACTTCTGATATATTTGACAAAAAAACACTCTGGGTGAGCCATAAGAGTAAGGCTGGATTGATTGAACCCATCTGGAATGGGACATGTTACTAGCTCTCCGGAAATGTGTCAAGCGTCCATAATATTGTTTTGCTACAGTTCCCGATTTCAAATATCCTAACAATCAGAATTCATTTTGATAACTTGTGGCAACTCATTCTCCTCAAATAAAAATAGTTTCCACATATTTTTGTTTTTAAACCTATGGGATTTATTTACTTCACAGATCTTATTGTTTTTACAATAAACTGGTCAGATGACTGGAAGCTTTCTAATTTGATAAATACAAGAAAAGAAGCTGAATATTTACATTACTGTATAGAAATATGTATTATTACATAATTAAAACCATATGCTAATTAGTTTTAACCTTGTCTACTGTCTGACAAAAATTGTCAAAACTGTTGTGTAAAATCACAAGTTTGTCTTCAGTTAATGGCAGATTATATGGTAGGTAGCATTAAGTGTACCATTTTAGAATTGTTTCTGAGTGGACATGCACAACATATATACTTAAAATGGTTTTGAAATGAAGATACAGTATATTTTGTTTTTTTGTGTCCTGATTCTAAGTTTGCATTTTTAAAGTGGAATTTCACATGCAGGAATATGAAAAAAGAGGTAATTACAATCAATCTAATTAACACTGCCCATGAAAAAGTCAGCTACATCACTAGTTACTGTCAAGGTCTATGAACTCATGTTTGGTGAAAAATTAAAAATTACACGTTCATTTCAATAATAAAACCCTGAGAAAGCTGAAAAACTGCCTAATGAGTAAAGAAGACTCCTGAATAATTCTTAATATATCTGCATTAAGCATGAATGACATGAAATTTAATTAATTTGCTGCAGACTACATCCAGTTAAGTTGTTTCTTAAATGCTAACTGAAGGATTCCTACAGTTGCATGTCTACAAGGACAGCACAATCTTTATTTGTCAGTTTTAGATCTGCTTTACTCCCTTGTTTTCCAAGATACCCAGTGGTATAAATGTCAAATTGTGATTTGTAGAACAAGCTCTTCACGAACAGGGTAATGCGTTTGGACTGAGAATGCACTAATAAAGTCAGAGTCTTGCTGATCCTAATCTGACTCCAATAGCTTAGAAAATTTGCTTTCTGTAAAGTCAGAACATGTACATTTTTGTGTTTTGGTATATTGATTTGAATATAGAGTACAACATTTAAACAATAGGGACTTTTTTTATAAAATTACTATATACTTCTCATTAATTTTCAAATTATGTGCTGTCTTTATTTATCATTCACTATATGAATACATTTTTTCCATTGCAGAATTCACAAGCCTCCAGTGATTCTCCTAGCAACATTAGATTAAGTGTAAGAACCAACCAGAAAGGAAATGTCAGTCCATTACAGTGCACATCCACTCCCTCACAAAAACATACATTCACAGAAAATCAAATAAGAGTATTCCATCAGACTAATTTGTTAAAGGTGGGAGAAAATGGAAAACTCATATATTCAGACAAGGACATGTAAAGAGCAACATATTTGGATATTTACAGATCAATGCCTGAAATAAGCTTTTCCATTATGAAACACTTGGCTTGTACTTATTCTTTACAAAGTGGAGTAATGCAATGACTGGTTTCCTGTTTGTAATACTCTGCCTACATTTCTCCTTTTATTTGTGCTGGAATAAACATTAAGTAGAGAGATACTTTGTTATACAAAACTGCTACTCTTATATTGTTGCTCTTTTATTGTTTTCCGAAAAGGTATGAGACTACAAGTTTGACATAATTCTTAATAGAAATGAAACACATGAGACTGGCACTTTGATCTTCCAGGAAGTATGAGGAGTGCTCCATCAATCTCGTCATTTAAGAGCAGATCAATGATTTTATACTTCTTTAAATGCTAGAGCTGCTGGTACAGATTTACATACAGTATTTGGCTGATGTCTTTATCCAAGGTGACTTACAAAACATTTATGATACAACTGGTTACATTTCTTTTTGGTTTTCCAATTGGAGTGCAGGTAGGTCAATTGACTTGCTCATTGTTCCACATTGTGAGTAGCAGGATTTGAACCCACAACCTCAGGATTTTAAGTCAAAAGATTTAACCACTACACCACACTGCTTGACACTGCATTTTTTCTTCTTTACATTGTTGCCTCTGTAGGTTACCATTTTTACTATATTTTCCACCCTTTCTTAGTGATTAATATTTCACTTTCTTCTTGGACTATAAAGAATTTTAGCACTATTCCATTGGTTGAATGACCTCTCCAAGCCCTAGATGAGGACTTCCCAAAAGGTATTATCACAGATGTGTGTCAGATCTTTTCCAGAGTTTTTCCTTTACCTACTACCACTCTCTATTTTAAACATTATGTTGGAAAATTTCATACAATTTTTATACATATTCTTCTTGGTTTTGTGATTACAGTAGCTGCCTGAGGTCTATGAGTTTCAGCTTCTGTGATCTTTATTTCCTCTATATTGTGTATCACACTTGACTGTTTCTCCTCTTTCTTTGTCTCACATGTAATACATTTGGTATCATGCCACTTGGGTGTAATTTACTTTTTCAGTGCACTGTACACTCATTTTACACTCATTTTCATGTACTGTATATAGCTTATTTTGTTGTCATTTTGCTTTGTGATAATTCCTACAACATTCTGCTAATCTATTGTTAAGCCACACAGTACATCCATTATCCCAACTTAGTTCATCATAGGAAGCAAGAGCCCATCATGAAAACATTTAACACAAAAGAGAGCCAACCCCAGAAAGGATGCCAATCCTTCATAGTATGCAGCCATGTGAATACGTACACCCTCTTGGGAAGTTTAGGGTTACTAATTTTCCAAATCTACATATCTTTGGGTGGGCAGCATGGTGGCACTGTGATAGTGCTGCTACCTCTCAGTATGGAAGCCAGTTTTCGTGTTCTGGGTCCTCTTTGTTTGGAGTTTGGATGTTTTTCCCGTGTCTCTATGGGTTTCTTCCCTCAGTCCAAAGACATGCAAGTTAGATGGACTCCTGAGACTAAACTGGCTCTAGTGAGTGTATGTGTGTTTTCCCTGTGATGGATTGCTGCGTTTGTTCCTTCCTTGTGCCCTATGCTGGTTGGGATAGGCTCCAACACCCACCCCCCTGCAACCTTGTTCATGACAAATGACTGCCATATCTTTGAGTTGTGGGAATAAAACAGGTGAAATGTGAAATTAAATCCAAAATCGATGGCCACTTTTTCAGTCAACTTCATCCATTTTTTTCTGAACCCATTCTTTCCAATGAAAGTTCTGGGAAGCCAGAGTCTACTCTATCCGCATTGGGTGCAAAGCAGGAACAACTATCTAAGTGGAACATACATTTACATACACACCTCTTGCAAACTCACACCAGGTTAGGTTATTGTCACGGATTAATCTACAATCACAGATCCACAGAAGACGCCATTGCTGTAGCTCTCCACTCCGTGCTGAGCCATCTGGAGCAGCAGCAGAGCTACGTCCGGATGCTGTTTGTGGATTACAGCTCAGCTTTTAATACAATCATTCCTGATATTCACATCACCAAACTGGTCACTCTTGGCCTACCCCCTCTCACATGTGTCTGGATAAAAGACTTTCTTACCAACCAGCTCCAGACTGTGAGACTCGGACCCCACCACTTCTCCATTCGCACACTGAACACCGGTACCCCGCAAGGCTGTGTGCTGAGCCCCTTTCTGTACTGTTTCTACACCCACGACTGCAGTCCGGCCCACAACAACAACCTCATTTTCAAGTTTGCTGATGACACCACAGTGGTCGGATTCATCTCAAAGGGAGACGAGGCAGCTTACAGAGAGGAGGTCCCGAATTTGGCAGCCTGGTGTTCAAAGAACAATCTGGCTCTGAACACCTGGAAAACCAAGGAGATCATTGTCGACTTCAGGAGGCACAGCACCGACCTAACCCCCCTTTACATCAACGGCGAGTGTGTGGAGAGGGTCCATACTTTCCGGTTTCTTGGCGTCCTTATCTCCGCTGACATCTCCTGGACAGACAACATCACAGCAGTCATCAAAAAGGCTCAGCAGCGGTTACACTTCCTGAGGGTCCTCAGAAAGAACAACCTGGACTCCAACCTGCTACTGACTTTCTACTGCTCGTCCATCGAGAGCCTGCTGACGTATTGTATCACAGTATGGTACGGCAGCTGCACCATGACAGACAGGGAGAGGCTTCAGCGAGTAGTAAAGGCAGCACAGAAGATCATCGGCTGCCCTCTCCCCTCCTTGATGGACATTTACACCTCCCGCTGCCTCAGCAGAGCAAAAAACATCATCAAGGACAGCTCCCACCCTGGCTCTGATCTGTTTGACCTGCTGCCCTCAGGGAGGCGCTACAGGTGCATCACAACAAGGACAAACAGACTCAAGAACAGTTTTTTCCCAAAAGCCATAACCATTCTAAACTCACACATGCACTGACTACACAGTCTAACCCCCTAACCCCTGGACTTCCTTCTATCCATCAACTGTGCAATTTTCAATATCTAAATGGTACTGATAATAACTGTGTAATATCTGCATATTGTACAATATCATTACTCTCAGGGTCCAACATCCACCACTCACTGCACATGATCATCATTATTGTGCAATATTTAAATTATGTGCAATAACCCAATACCCAATAGTTATTTATTCTTTCCAGTATTTAAATAATGTGCAATAACTCGATTTAGTTATTATTCTTTCTATTTGTATATAGCGTCGCAGAACTTTTTTTTGCAACTTTTTGCACCATTTGTTTATTTTCTTGTTGTGTTCTACATATATGTCTGCACTGAAGGAGCTGCTTTTAATCTCATTGTAAATGTGTATAGTGACAATAAAAGGCATTCTATTCTATACAATGCAAAGAATGGTTTTAGGAAGAAACCTGACATAGCCAGTGCCCAGGCCAAGAACTGAACCCAAAGTCTTTGAACTGCATGCAAGTGAACATAATCATTGCATCACTGTACCAACTCTACTGTACACTGAATGATGAAAACAAAGAGGTATTCAGCATTGTGATCCTAAAATCTGGAAAGGAATCTACAGAGAAATGTTTCAGTACACATATCAACTACCTTTTGTAATTCCATAGACTGATATAAATATGCATGGACACAAGATTTTTTGTCCTTTTGCTGTTTAGTTTTTGAGGTCACTAACAGGTCAGACAGGTCTAGATGTGCAGACTACTAAAAACTGATCTTAAGAAAATTCTGTACCATGATGGTTTGGCTTTGTCCGTATAATAAAAGTGAAAGCTCACTAAGCTCATGGTATGAAAAAAATACTGATCACTTTCAAAAAATTTAACTTTCTACGGTAGGATGTATACTTTATAAAAAAAAAAATGCTCAAGGACAATCATGAAATATATTACAATATAATCAAACAAAAGCTAATGTCTCACTCTTGTTAAATTTAACTTCAAAACAATCCTGAGCCAAAGTATTTGCTTCAATTTTATAATGTTAGACAGCATGAAGCTTGTAACAGTGTATCTTTAAAAGCAGTACAGCAAAGGACTTTAAAAATGCATACAAGGACAAAGCAAATTAGCTTAAATTACTGTGAAGTCTCTAATTTAACCCGAATTTGACTACTCTTTCAAGAGGCTGTGGCCTTAGTCTAATGAAGATGGTCTCCTCATTCTGAGGTCAAACAAAGTCCTTTAAACCCTGATGTGCAAAAGAATATGAAAGCAGAACAGATCATCTAGCAATTTGAAAATTGTGCAAAAGCCTGAATACAACAACATGAAAAGATGATGAATTGAAATCACTCTCTTGTTCAGTCTAAATGATTGCATTTTCTCTGTGAGAGCTTGCTTAAGAATTTTAGAATATTACTGGAGATACTGAAATAGATATCTTGTAGTCTGGAAAATGTCACCCATACACATATAAAAATTCTAATTAATTTTGTTTTTTCTAATGCATATTTTTTTTTAGTTAAAAATGCTTTGCAATTATATAATTTGTGAAAAATGAGTGATTTGTGAGCAAATTTATGAAGCCCCATCCAACAATTATGCCTATAAACATTTTACAATACTTAATGTGTTTCATGTTCATTATGAAATGGAAGCAGTATTTGACCTTATGCCACAGTATGAGAAAAATAACTTTCTTTCATCTGTCCTTTTTGTGTACTTGCCAATAATCTAATTACCCAATTAACTGAATACTACTATACATTTGTATATTATAATTTAAAACTTCTTATGTTAAACAGAGCCAATGTTCCAGCAAAATGTGTTAAAATCAAAATGATGTCTGATTTTCACTGTGAAGTGTTCTGTCTTAGAGATAAACAAATTATTCAAATATGATGTGATTTTACCTAAATTTATGATTACTGCCTCTTGATACACTGGAACTAGATTACATACATTGTTTGCAATATATGGTATGCTATCTTCTATAACTGTTTTCTTATTTTATATGTAGAAAACAAGTTAATATGACAAACCAGTAATTTTCAAATTCAGCATAGGATTTTTCTTATTTAAAGTTATAAAATTATCTAGTTTCAAGTGTTTTGTTATTTACCAGTTTTGTAATTACTTTTAAATGGTAGATATCAACATATTTGTTATTTTAATCAGTAATATTTTTCTCTGACATTTTGGGTGTCAGGGCCTAGGATTTATTTAAATAATAAAAATACATTTTATTTGTATAATGCCTTTATCATGCTCAAAGCACTTCACAAAACTTTGGAATGAATACAAAGAACAAAAGCAGAGAAAAATATCAAATAAACAACACTGGATGCAAAGTAATATGAGCATAAAACACTAAATAAAAGGTAAAGAGAGGAAACTCTGAATTAGAATAGGAAACAATAAATCAGAATAGAAATATAAGACCATCATGAACAACATAATGAGTGCCTCAATAGAGAGGGTAAATTGAGAGAAAGGGTCTGAAGGTCAGTGTCGGATGATCTAATTAGTTTTAGGGAGATCATTCAAGAGCCTTGGCACAATAAAAATGAAGGTGGTGTGACCAATAGAGCATAACGTACTTTGTGGCACAATAACATTACCAGCATCACTGAACTTGGCAGGCAGATAGGAGAGTAGAGATGCAGAGGTTACTGATGCAGTTGAGTGCAGGTCAGGTCCGGCAAGGTTGGGGAGCATGCATTGGGGCAGTTTGTTGCCGCACCCACCATATGACGAAACAGCTCAAGATCCTGATTGGCAACCCCACAGGCAGACAAACAGTCCAGTCCCACCTCCTGGAAATGACAATCTATCTGCAGAAATGGTGTTACGTGGGCATCCCCTTGTCCTTGTCAAGATCAGTGAATCTTTCTTGACCATCAGCTGTCCCACAGCCTCTGGACCCTGCGACCCTGCCCAACACCCATTCCATGCAAGCACTAAACACAGCAGGAGCAAGAACACACCCCTGACGAACCCCAGAATCAACTGGGAAAAACGCAGAGGTTCTACCTCCAGTCTTCACAGCACTCACAGTACCAGTGTACAGGCCAGCCATGATATCCAGCAACTTTGGGGGATTCCCAAGAAACCTCAGGATGTCCCACAGGACAGCTCGATCAACTGAGTCAAACACTTTACAAAAATCTACAAAGGCTGCAAAGAAACTTTGCCGATATTCGCGTTTGTGCTCCATGTGAACCCTCAGTGCCAGGATGTGGCCGATTGTAATCTTTTTAGCCATAAAACCAGACTGTTCTGGTCACTGGTAAGTGAGCAAGTGATCACAGATCCTATTGAGGATGACCCCAGCAAGGACTTTACCTGGCACAGTGTTATCCCTCTGTACTTGCCGCAATCCAGTTGATAACCATTACCTTTCCAGATAGGGATGACAAGTCCTGTTTTCCAGTCATTTGGGATGATGCCTGTTTCACAAATGGAAGCAAAGATTGCTTGCAATGCCAGGAGGACAGCCTTACCACCAGTCTGATGAAGTTCACCCTAGATACCACAGATCCCTGCAGCCTTCACTACACTCAGCTGGGTCACCACCTGTGCAATCTCAGTGAGACTAGGTGGTTCACAGCTAATTGGTCAATCATCATCAAGAACTGTGGACCCAGAGATGACCAACATCCTAGCCGGAGGATCAGCTTTTACTACTTGGCTCAAAGTAGCCAGTCCAGTGGGTCACAACTGCAGTGTCATCCATAAGGACCGTTCCATTACTCACCCTGACTGCGACTCTTCAAGGAATAGATTCAGATGTGCATAATGCTTTGATTCCTCTTTAAGCAGGACGTGGGTCACTAGACCACAGATAGTGTGCTATTTGCTCACAGATTCCACTAACAAATGCCTCCTTATCTACCCTCAGAGCTTTTACAGCCATTCTTCTCAGTTCCCGGTACAGACCAGAGTTGCCATCCAGCCGTGTGCTGCAACTCCTCTCGATGATATCTAGGGTGCCTGTGAGATGAAACACCTCCTTCTGGGAGGAATGGTAACAAACTTCAGGGTCTTGTCATGGAAGGACTTCCATGTCACATTAGGATCAGCAGTTACACCCAAGTCTGTAACTTCCTCACACAAACTGTGTGCAGACTCATTAGAAACAGCCTGATCAGGGAGTTTGACCATTAAAAGCTGATATTTAATAGTAGGATTTTACATTCAGTCTTATAAGACATTTGTGAATGTGAAACAGAACTTGCATAGTGCACTCATTTTTGTGGGTCTGAATAAGAACCCTTGTGGCAAGGTTTTGAATCAACTGGACCCGGCAGAACAGATTAGAAGGGGCACCTACTGGTAGAAAGTTTCAGTAATCAATGCATAATATAATAAAAGCATAAACAAGCTTCTCTGTGTTTAGAAAAGGAGAGGGAAGAGGGAACAGAGTATATGCCGTGGAAGTAAAGTTTCTTAATGTGATTTATGTGGATCTAAAATGAAAGGAAGAAGTCAAATATGACATTTCTGGAAGAAGAATAATTTATGATGATATAATCACCAAAACTAGTTGAAAAGGAGTATGTTTGATGAGCTTTTGTGCTAATTAGCATGACTTCTTTGTTGCAGTTTAATTTTAAAGAGTTATGCTTCATCCAGCATTTAATTACATTAAGGCAAGTTATGAGCTGACAAACTTTCACATTTAACACTGTAATAGATTTGAATATCATCTACATAAAAATGATAATCCAGTCCTAAGATAAGAATAATGTGGCCTAGCGGAAGAATGTATGTACTCACAGCAGAGGGCCAATGATATGTCCTTGAAGAGATCCTTGTGTGACTTCCTCTAAGCACTACTAGCTGATGCCGATACTGACAAACTCTTGCCTGTCAGTTAGAGGCAACATAAAACATTGGAGAAAATGTTGCCAGAGATACCCATTATGTTCTCCATTCGTAACGGCAGTATATCATGATTGACAGTATCAAATTCTCCACTAAAGTCTAACAAAATTGATATGTTAATTTTCCCAGAATGGGAAAACTTCTGAAATTTGCTTATGATGCTAAAATTGGAGGAATGGCAGACACTGAGGAGAAGCAAAAACAATTCAAAATGAATTAGACAAGCTTTAGGAAAACACTTTGAAAATGCAGTTTAATGTACAAAGGTGCAAAGTACTATATGGGGGCAAAAGGAATGTCAATTATAAATACAAGATGGGAGACAATGTCCTACAGGAAGCAACCCAGGAAAATAATTTGGGGGTTTATGTTGACACATTATTTCATTATCTAAGCAATGTGCAGAAGCTAATATAAAGGCAAATAAAATTTTAGGATACATTGTAAAAACTGTTGTGTATAAATTGAGGGACATTATGCTTAGACTATATAGTACACTGGTAAGACTGCATCTTGAGTATTTCATGCAGTTCTCTTCACCATGCTACAAGAAAGACATAGCTGTTTGAAGCTGTGCAAAGGAAAGCAATCAGGTGCATCCCAGGACTCAAGGACATGTTGTACCCTGGAAGACCCAGAGAATTAAACCTGTTTAATCTTGAGCAGATGATACTATGTGGGGACCTAATCCAGGTCTTAAATATTCTTAAAAGCATTGATAAAGTAGATTCAGGAGAATTCCTTAAACATAAGGGTGAATCGCATACTTGAGGACACCATTGGAAATTAAGGGATAGTATATTTAAGACTGAAGCCAGGAAGCACTGCTAAGACATATAGTTGAAGCAGAAATGTTAACAAGTTTTAGGAAGTATCTGGATGAGATATTGGGTCAGCTTAACTATTTGGTAAACAAACAGACTAGATTGACTGAGTGGTCTCCTCTTATTTGTTAAATTACTTATTTCCAATGCTCAATATTTACTTGAAGCTGAGCAGTTTCACAGCTGTATTGTGCCATGAAGTTAGGCTGAAAGGATTCTGTCAGATTATTAGAAGTCACATAGCTGGACAGTTGAGAAGCCACAACACTAGTGAGAACTATAGCTAGAATAGCCAAATTAGAAATGAAAACTTTTTTACTTGTCGGCATTAGGACATGCCTTTATTATACATTGGTCCTATAATCTAATCTACAACCTTGAGATTAACAACATAAAAGAATAAGAGCAGACATGTATATTAATGTTTTTCTACTCTTCTTTTTGGTTTTTATAACACCACTTTAAATCTTTCATGATTGGCCAGCCCAATTTTGGTCTCTACTTTAAATTACATTTCTATTTGTGAGGATAGGACCTTAATGGGTATACTGATGAAGGGAACAGTGGTGATGAGGTGGTGATGGGCACATATGGTGTTAAGGAGAGGAATGTTGAAGGGCAAATGATGGTTTGATTTGCAAAAAGGATGGAAATAGTGGAGGTGAATATATATTTTAAAAAGAAGGAGGAACACAGGGTGACGTATAAGAGTAGAGGAAGGTACAGACAGGTGGGCTATGTCCTATGTAGGAGATGCAATGTGAAAGAGACTGGAGACTGTATGGTGGTGGCAGTGGATAGTGTTGCTAGACAGCATCGATTGGTGTTATGCAGGATGAATTTCGAGGTGAAAAAGAGGATGAGAGTGAGAATGGAACAAATGATCAGGTGGTGGAAGCTGAAAGAGGAATAGTATTGAGTGAAATTCAGAGAGGAAGTGAGAAAGGTGCAGAGTGGCAGTGAAGACATGATTGATGATTCGGACACCACAGCTGAAGTTTTAAGGGAGAGAGCTAGGATGGTGCTTCATTTGACATCTAGACAGAGGAAGGATTCAAAGAGACTTGGTGGTGGAATGAGGAAGTACAGGAAATCATAATGATGACAAAGATAGCACAAAATAATTGGGATAACCAAAGAGATGACTAAAGCAGACAATTGTACAAAGAGATGTGGCAGAAGGTGAAGAGAGAGGTGGTGAAGGCAAGGAAAAGGTGTATGTTGAGCCAAATGAGGAGCACTTGTACTGAGGACTGAGTGGGGAAGGATGTGCTGCAGGTGAGGGTGATAAACGATGCAGATGACAAGTGGTGAGAGTGTATTGAAAAGGTGGAAAGAGTATTTTGAGGAACTTATGAATATAGAAAATAAGAGAGAGTGTAGGTTGGATGAAGTGGAGATTGTAAATCGTGAAGTACAGGGGATAAGCAAGGCTAAAGTACAGGGGGTCAGCAGTGGTGAAGTGAGGGAAGCTATGAAGAGGATTAAAAGTGCATGTATGGAGATGTTTATGTTAGAGGGCTTTAGAGATTCTAACTGAATTGTTTTAACAAAATCTTGAAAAGCGAGAAGATGCCCGAGGAGTGGAGAAGAAGTATATTAGTATTTTCAAAAATAAGGAAGATGTGCAGAGCTACGGTAACTACAGGGGGATAAAGTTGATCAGCCACACCATGAAGATAATGGAATTTGGTGATAGTGTGAGACTGCAAAGAGCAGAGATAGTGAAGGTAGACAAATTTAAATACTTGGGTTCAACAGTCCAAAGTAAGGTGAGTGTGGCATAAAGTGCAGGCAGGGTGGACTGGGTGGAGAAGAGTGGCAGGAGTGATTTGAGATAGAAGAGTATCTGCAAAAGTGAAAGGGAAGGTCTAGAAAATGGTATTGAAACCAGCCATGCTGTATGGTTTGGAGACAGTAGCACTAACGAAAAGACAGGAGCCAGAGCTGGAAGTGCCAGAGTTGAAGATGGTACAATTTTCACTCAGATTAACGAGGGTAGACAAGATTAGGAATTAGTATATTAGAGGGACAACATAGGTACGACAAACATTTTAGTGAACAAGTGAGAGAGGCTAGATTGAGTTGGTTTGGACATGTGCAGAGGTGAGATGAGGGTTACAATAGGAAAAGAATGTTGAGGAAGGAGCCACCAGGCAAGAAGAAAAAGGGAAAGTTTATGGATACAGTGAGGGAGGAAATGAAGGTGTGGCAGAAAATGATGTAAAAGTCAGGGATGGATGGAGGTGGATGATCTGCTGTGGTGACCCATAAAGTGGAGCAGCTGGAAGAAGAAGAAGACATTTCTATCTGTAAATCCAAATTATTTTACCTGAGTACTCTCCACATGTTTTGATCTGTACTTTATTTCTGTCATTTTGATGAGAAAAACTGGTATCTACTGTATTAACTGTTTGTTGCTTATGACAATATGGGATTGGTCCCTACATCCATCTTATGTGCATTCTGTTCAGAGTTGTACAGAATATAATAACAGATAATAGAAATAAGATACCTAAATTAATTTACACTAAGTGGACAAATTTTTATTCATTCATCCATTCCAAAACTTTGTGAATAAGAAACAATCAAGCCACTGTTAACTTATTAAAAGTGACAGAGCCCTCTTGCTATCACACTTTTGGCTATAACATTTTGATATGGATCAATGAATTCTAAAATGGGCAATTTAATGAGGCAAAAGGATCAAGGAGGTAGCTGATTAATGCTGAACTGGTCTACATGACTGACATGCACAAATGCATTTTGAATTTGCCATGTAATTTCCATTGTGGTCACATCGCTCCATTTTCTCAGCCAACTTATTCCAATCACAGGACTTGGGACACAGGAGCCTATTTCTGTTACACTGGATGAAAGACAGGAAATATCCACAGGCAGCATGCCTTCCATAGAAAACCATGGCTATATTTAATTGGAAGTATTTTTACAATCTGAAAATAAGATATACAAAATGTATTTTCACATACAGTGATGTGTGAAGTATTTTATGATTAAAATAACTATAAAATAATATTAAAAGACACACTATTTTTAGCATTAGTGGAGACATAAAATTAGAATAAACTAACCTAAACTGAGTTTTACTTACTAGATATTTCAACTGGATACCATTTGATAACAAACCGATCCTGGAGGTCTAGCTATGTCTTTCATAAAGTATGGTACATTTTATTTGAGGCTTTCCAGTAAATGTGTCTGCTTTCAACATCATACTGAGGTAGAATGCATAATGTGCGAATAGGAAGAAGTGTTTCCTTAAAGTTTTTTCTACTGTAAAACGAGCAGGAGTTTGCTGTACGGCATACATGTTACTTCATCCCCATAATTCTGACATTCAGTCTGTTTGATTCCTGGCTGGGGGCCTTCACTATGGACTGTGCAAGCACTTGTGTTCATGAGAGTTTTTTCTGTGTTTCTCGCACTGTCCCAAATGCTTAAATTGCTGCAGTGTGAGACTTCTTTTCCTTTCCTTCTCTCCTGCCGCCCACACTTCTCCACTCGCAAGCTCTGTTCTCTGCCTCCCGACTCCGGCTCCCCGAATAGAGTGATGAGGCCCCTTTTATATTGTCCCCAGATGTTCTCCAGGTGCTCCTTGATGATCTTCCAGCAGCACTTCCTGGTGTGGCGGAAGTGCTGCAGTCCATGGCTCCGGAATCGTTCAAGCGCCTTCTTGTGTCCCAGGGGAGGTATTGCCTCTCTCACAGTCTTTTCATCCTCCAGGTGTCCCAGCTGGGCAAGAGCCCCAGTCATCCACCATAGTATATATAATAAATATATATTGGGTCCTGGCTGGGACACCCTCGATGTGGAAGGACAGGGGGAGGCAGGCTGCACAAACTACTAGATGGCAGCCCCCCTGGTTTGTGGCAGTGCCCTGTTGGGTTTCATGGGTGCCGCCAGGGGATGCTGCGGGGACTGGGGAGACCTAATTTGTTTCAAAACACCGGAGGTGCTTCTGGGTGTGATGTAAAAGGAACTCTGTGGGTCAGAGTTGGTAGGAGGAGGACGAAGCTTGCTTGGAGGAGTGGAGGTGGAGAGATAGGACGACAGACAGACAGACTGAGCTTATTGTACTGTGTTTGAGGGATTTGAAACTCTTCCTGAGAAGAGGTTCACACAAAATAAAAGTATTTATTTGCAGCATTTGTGTCTGTGCCTGTATATATTGTATTCCATGCCCACATATACATTTAAAAGTAAATAAAAGGCCCTAAAGGAAAGTGGAAACACTGCACTCAGATTCAAAAACATGCTGGTCACTGTGGAACTTCGAAACATGACACTATGCTGTAAATAATAATGTTGGGTGTCTATTTTATTAAGAAAAAAAAGATACAATCCATTTCCTTTATAGATGCGCCTTTTTTCCCTCTAAAATAGTAGCTAACGGAATGGGGGCAAATGGTAGAGCCTACTCGAGAGAAAACATTTAACTCAGGAATTAAATCTCTACTTGTCCAATTTCCATGTAGTGGCCTAACTATTTACCACAGTTGCTTCAATGGCTCAGAAGACTGGGTTTGTGTGGTGTGTGCATATTCTCCTTGTGTGCTTGGATTTTACTCTAGTTTAACTAAAACTGTTTCATTATGAATGAGTGTTCCTATGAGTGTGCTCTGCAACAGATGTTGACCCACAGGGTGCCGGTATTCACCCCTGCCTAAATGTGAGATTCTGAACAAATTACCTGCTTGTGCTTTGTCAGCAAAAACATCTGTGACCTACCCTGATATTACAGGTTGCTTTGTATAAAGGCATCAACCAACATATACGCTAGATGTGAAAACTGGATTAAGCCAAGTTGAGAAACAAATGGATGTTTGAAAAACAAAAAAAAAATTGCACTAAAATGAAATTTTGACAGATAGCTTTCACAAAAGGTGTCTCTCACATGAATTTATATAAGCTATAACATTTATATTAAAAAGAGACCCCTTATTCAGTAGAGCTGAAATGAGCAC
Organism: Erpetoichthys calabaricus; assembly: GCF_900747795.2. Taxonomy (NCBI): domain Eukaryota; kingdom Metazoa; phylum Chordata; class Cladistia; order Polypteriformes; family Polypteridae; genus Erpetoichthys; species Erpetoichthys calabaricus. Next base: position 131,251,293 of record NC_041399.2, read on the forward strand.
TTTAAATACATTCTACAATATGTTTCTATACACGTAGAAGAGATTTTTTTCACTGCTGTGAGCAAAAGGAGATGATTAACTAATACATGCAGTTGCTGAAAATAGCATTACTCAACCCTTCATTTCTGAGAGCATTAGTCGCCTTCCTTGGCAAAACTATAGAAAGCTTTTGTGGAATTGCCACGTGAAAAGAAGACTTTTTCAAATCGTACATGACCAAAATGAATAATTTCTATTGAACAAGTTTTGCTGCAAGGCAGATGTTTTTATCCTCTAAAGTTTGCAGCGTGGCAAAGAAAAAAATATTTACACTTTTTTAAATTTATCATTTGTAGCTTAGGATGAATCGAATTACCGACCATGAAATATAAATCTTCACTACATTTTCAAAGAAACCATGTGAAATATGTTATTTCAAATGTGCTATCATCTCTGACTGGTACTGCTCTATCTTTGCCACAGACAAAATCTTCCATTTTGCCTTTATAAAGGACATATCAAATTACTTATACTGAGCTGCCTGTCAAAGACAAATAATATCAGGAAAGGTAAACATTAAATATTGGTTAAATAAGCACATTTACAAATGAAAGAGCTTGGAGATACAAAGGAAACGTCATGGGCCAGTGTTGTTCAGTGACAGGAAAAGCCCCTTTTCAATGAATATAGATTCAGATATTATGAATAAACTACTGAAATGTGTAGATGACAGCAGAATATTAGTGAAATACAATTCTTCAGAAGAGTATCAGGGATAAGTCCAAAATATGTAAGAAAACTAAACATAAAGAAAGTGAGGTGATTCAGTGCAAACAACTAATTTTAAAACATATTTGTATGTATTTGAATAATTATTTTTATCCACAATGCAGAAGCCAACAGGTGTAATACAATTCTGGAATATATAATTAAAATTATAGATATTAAGCAATGTTTATACTCACAGTCTCTACAATGTAATAAATAACAAAACTGAATGCCATTTCTGTAAGACAAAAAACCTACATACTAAACACACCTTGTCAATAGTGTGACCACTGTGTCCCTCATACTGAGAAGGATTTAAATGGAATACACAAATGACAGAACCTTAAAGTAGAAAAATGTGTCCTGCTAACGTTTCATTTCTCAAGTAAAAGTCTCACTCACTATTGTTTGACCATCCCAAACATTGCCCCAAGTCCAGCTGTAAAACATGACCCATATCTCATGATAACATGACCTGAAAGTTAACATTACAAAGTATATAAGAGAGAGGGGAATACACCCTAACCTTGTGTGAAATCCACATTGCAATGTCTGGATACTACGGACTGAGTAACGTTCCCCAAATAACACAGTGCACTAAAATTACTAATACTTTCACAAACTGGTAGAATTTGCAGAAATTAGATCTCACAGATGCATTAGATAGATACACTAAACAGGACTACCAGTTCTGGTAATCTAGGAGTAATCTAGCACATAGGAATGAAAAATCAACAAAGAGATCTCCTTAATATCTTTTTGGTTCCTACTAAACAACAATGAGATCAGAAAGGAATAAAATGGAGACATGTTCTTTTGTCTCATGCTTCTCAATTTTTTCCCCTGAGAAAAAAATACAATACAATACAATACAGTTTATTTTTGTATAGCCCAAAATCACACAGGGAGTGCCGCAATGGGCTTTAACAGGCCCTGCCTCTTGACAGCCCCCCAGCCTTGACTCTCTAAGAAGACAAGGAAAAACTCCCCAAAAAAAAAACCTAGTAGGGAATAAATGGAAGAAACCTTGGGAAAGGTAGTTCAAAGAGAGACCCCTTTCCAGGTAGGTTGGGCGTGCAGTGGGTGTCAAAAGAAGGGGGTCAATACAATACAATACATAGAACAGAACAAATCCTCAATAAAAAATTAAAAATTTTTTAGAAGTACGGAGCAGAATTTAACAGTAGATGATATCACATAATAAGATTTAGATAATTTTAGACTCCTGGAGACCTCATCCATCAAGCTGCCTCCCCCATTTGGCCATTCCATGGCTGAAACAGTGTTGGGCCAGCCAATCCGATGAAAGGACCCCTTTTTCTCACGATTCCTGCGATCCTCCATCAGGGATGACTTTACCTTAGGCAGGCAAAACAACTTGGCAGGTGGGCCGTGGCACCAAGTGCCACATTTGAGTAGCGAGAAGAGAAACAGAATAGGTGAGGGTTAGTATCCAATTCTAACTATCATGTTACTTATGTTTTAGTGCTAATGACTAACAACAGAGATGCAGTATGTACAGTTAATCAGCAGCTCTAGTCAGGATATGCTAAACTGAAGTAGTGAATCTTCAGCCGGGATTTAAAAGCTGAGACCGAAGGGGCATCTCTTATAGTAGCAGGCAGACCATTCCACAGTTTAGGGGCCCTGTAACTAAAAGCTTGACCTCCCATTGTTATTTTATTAATCCTTGGAACCATAAGCAGACCAGCATCTTGAGATCTTAATGTGCGCTCTGGTTTGTAAGTCATGATAAGTTCAGATAAGTAAGCTGGACCTTGGCCATTGAATGCTTTATATGTTAAAAGAAGGATTTTGACATCTGCCCTCAACTTAACCGGGAGCCAGTGTAAGGATTTAAGAACTGGAGTTATGTGTTCGTGTTTTTTTGTTCTTGTAATAATTCTTGCAGCCGCATTTTATTTATTTAACTGGAGGCTGTATAAAGAACAGTTTGAACATCCAGAGAACACTGCATTGCTGTAGTCAATCCTACTAGAGATAAATGCATGAATTAATTTCTCAGAATCCTGTTTATTTAGAAAGCACCTTAATTTCCTAACATTTTTAAGATGGAAGAAACATGTTTTGAGCAACTTTGTAATATGTGCTTTAAATGACATGCTAGAGTCAAAGATAACTCCTAGATTGCGGGCTGCTTCAGTAAAATTAATTGGGATTCCAACTGAGTTAAAAGATGACAAAATATTGTTATGATCAGCATCATCCCCTCCAACAATTAACATCTCTGTTTTATCTGTAATTAAAGACAAGTAGTTCTCATTCATCCACTCCTTTAATTCACTAACACAACTAATTAAAGACAACATCGGAGAAACTTCATCTGATTTAAATGAAAGGTATAACTGGGTGTCATCTGCATACGAGTGAAAATTAACATTATGTTTCCTAATGATAGATCCCAGTGGAAGCATGTAAAGTGAAAACAGTAGAGGTCCCAGTACTGAGCCCTGCAGGCCACCATATTGAACTTCTGTGTATAGTGATGGAGTACTGTCAGCACATTTCTGTACATATTGGAATCGATTTGATAAATAAGAACTAAACCAAGCGAGCACGGTGCCTGTAAGCCTAACATAATTTTTTAGCCTGTGTAGTAAAATAGAATGGTCGATGGTGTCAAATGCTGCACTTAAGTCCAACAACATAATTACAGTGGAGTTTCCTTCATCGGAGGATATCAGAATGTCGTTTACAACCTGTGTTAGTGCCGTTTCTGTACTATGACCAGTGCGAAAACCAGACTGGAATTTCTCAAATAAATTGTAATGCGTAAGGTGTGACTGAAGCTGATTGGCGACTATTTTTTCTAGTATTTTAGAGAGAAATGGTAGATTTGAAATAGGCCTATAATTATTTAGTATGTGTGGGTCTAGGTCTGACTTTTTAAGTAATGGTTTAATGACTGACACTTTTAGTGTATCAGGTACTGTGCCATGCAATAATGAACTACTGATAATGTTTAGAATAGGCGCTGCAAGAACATTCATTGCACTTTTTACTAGTTTTGTTGGCACTAGATCTAGGGAACAAGTAGTGGGCTTCATTTTAGAAATTAAAGTTAAGACTTCCTCCTCAGTTACAGGATTAAAATTACTAAAGTGCTGAGTGCAATGTGAGACAGGGTCTGCTAAGCCAGTATTTGTTTTGTAGTGTGATGCAGAGATCTGGGATCTTATACTTTTAATTTTCTCATTGATGAAGTTCATAAAGTCTGTACTGCTAATATCTTTGGTATTTTGCACTGTTGATCTGAATTTCCATTTGTTAATTTAGCCACTGTTCTAAACAGTACCCGAGGATTTTTATTATTGTTATCTATTAATGTAGAATAGTATTCTGAGCGAGCTTTAAAGAGGGCTTTTGTTATATTTATTAACACTCTCTGTCCATGCAATTTGAAAGACATGTAGCTTTGTTGTTCTCCATCTGCGCTCCAGTTTTCGACACTCTAATTTAAGAGCTCGAGTGTTTTCATTAAATCAGGGAGAGTTTCTATGTGCTTTGATCACTTTTGTTTTAAGGGAAGCCACTGTGTCCAGAGCATCTCTCAAGGTCACATTATAATGTGATGTTAGCTGATCTAAATTGTTTTCCACGGTTACATTTGATGTTAACTGATCTGAATGAGTAAGTCAAGTGTAACTGCGGAAAACCAAAGTATCTATAAATTTTGAAGCAGAATTACAAATCTAGATGTCGCACTGTCTTTGTTTTAATCTGGGAGTGTGTTGACAAGGGTAGGACTAAATCAAATGTAATTAAGTAGTGATCGGAAATAACTTCATTTAATGGAGTGATATTTAAATTTTGAATTTCAACTTTGTAAGTTATCCATATTACTAACCGAGAATGGTAAACCGGAAGGCATGGATGCAGGTACATGGCGATGGGACCATAAGACATAGTGCGCAGGCGCCTACAGCACGCGTCTCATAAACCGCAAGCGAAGTCTGATCCACCGCGAATGAAGGAGTCACGGCCCAAAAACGAAAGAGCTCAACTAACGTGAATGAGAAATGAAGCAACAACGCGCCCATAGCTAACGACTAACGACACAGCCACACAAAAGAGAGGATTCTGCGCTGCACCCCAGAGTCGAACGGAAGAGGCTACGGAGGCCCCTCAGGTCCACAAAGATAGTACGAAAGGCGCATGTGCCTACAACGCGCTTCTGAACTAAACGTCCACACTACACAGCATGGTCCGGGTAATGAGAATAAACGAACTCTCCGTATTAAACGTATGGCATCCTCACACGTCCAAACCATATAGCATATGTGAATCACATTACAGTGATGCATTATTAACAGTACAACCACAGAAAACGCTCCGTATTAACTGTAAGTGCAATTATCCATTTTACTAACGGTAGACAACGGATAACTAATGGAGTCACGGTCACGGCTCCGGCTCCAAAACGAAACTTTTCAACTAAAGGACATACAGAAACGAGCCCGCCAGAATACAATTAATGAACACAGGTGCCTACAACGCGCCTCTCAAACAGCAGAGGCAATAGATAAACGGCAAAGAAAGGAACGACAAACAGCCGCTAAACAATTCCGCCAATTAGCTGACAACGCATTCTGTAATGCGTCCACTATTAATGAACATTCATTAGGATTAATGAATATCATTTGCTGTCATTGTCATTCACTTAACTTCCCTGAAGAAACAACTGGCAATACAACTAATGAGTTTACACGTTGTTGTCAAAGGGGTCAGGTTAGACTGCCTCCTTTAGATGAATATCCTGAATATCTACGGATGTTTCTAACTAACAATGTACCCGAAAGTAAAAACATTATGGACTGCATTAGATCCTACAATAGTTCATTTGCTTTTGCATCTACCGGGGTAATTTAGGGGCGGAGTGGTGGCTCTCAGGCTAAGGATCTGCGCTGGTATCCAGAAGGTTGCCGGTTCGAATCCCCGTCACTGCCAAAAGAGATCCTACTCTGCTGGGCCCTTGAGCAAGACCCTTAACCTGTAATTGCTCCAGGGGCGCTGTACAATGGCTGACCCTGCGCTCTAACCCCAAGGGGTATGCGAAAACTAACAAATTTCTAATACGAGAAATCGTATAAGACGAAATAAAGAACGAACAAAAAAAAAAAATATCAGGCCACCAGCTGGCAATGGCCCATACTGCTTTCGTCTATGTGGACAAATATTACATCGGATTGGAACAGTGCACCCTGAGTCAAATCACGAACACAAATATGCACAGATCTACGTGTTAGATCCAGATGACGCAATCTATCAACGATTTTACTACAAATGTTGTGTATAAAGAAGTATTCCAATAGATCCTTCTAATGTGGGTTCTTTACTTCCTTTGTTCGTCATCTACACCTTTACACTCCAATATATCTCATACATTCATCAATGTATTTCGGGTTACCCAACCCCGGGGGTAGGCGAGCGAAGCGAGCAGGGGGCAGAGCCCCCTTGTAATTAAATCTAATGTGTGGTTATGATTATGAGTTGGACCTTTGACAATCTGACAAAATCCTACTGAATTTAACAAATAAGTAAAACATTTGCTAAAAGTGTCAGTTTCCACATCAATGTGTACATTAAAATCCCCCATCAGTACTACATGATCATAATTTATAGCCAAATCAGATAGAAGGTTGCTAAATTCAGTCATGAACAATGAATACGGCCCTGGTGGTCTGTAGACTAGCACTATAATTGTGCTGGAATCTGTTTTAATATTTAAAATGAATGCCTCAAAGGATGTAGTTGCCTAAATTTTTAGAAGTGATTTGAATTTTGTTACAATGAATTATTCCAAGGCCTCCTCCTTGACCAAAATCTCTAGACTTATGAAGGTACAAGTAGCCATCTGGTGACGCCTCAGCTAGGGGGACAGTGTCAAATTTACTAAGCCAGGTTTCAGTGAGTAGACACAGATCAGATTTTGTACTTAATATAATATCATTTACCAAAACAGCTTTAGTGCCAAGAGAGCGAATGTTCAATAAGCAGCATTTAAAACTGCATGGTTCTTTCTGAACTGCTGATATATTTTTTGTTTTAATTTGAAGTAATTTTTTATTACAGATGCCCCTGGTGGAGGGTCTGGTTTTATCCCTTGGTCTAATTATACACCATATTTTTTGGTAATCAATTAATTTAAGGTTTGTATCAAGACTAAATTTACTGGATGCCCCATGACAAGGATTATGGGTAACAGCTTCAGGAAAGTAACAGGTGGGATAAACAACAGCCTGTGATTTAAGATCACATGACTGCGGCCTGGATGGTGCTCTAATCAGTCAACCAAGCAGTTTTGCTGCCATATTTTGGGATAATACATAAGATCCCCTCCAGTTAGGATGAAGACCATCTCTTCTGAAAAATCCAGGCCTTTCCCAAAAATCATCCCAATTGTTCACAAACGCTATGCTTTTGTTTGCACACCAGGTTTCTAGCCAGCAGTGAAGGGAATGCAATCTGCTATAAATCACATCCCCTCTATGTAATCTTGGTAAGGGGCCAGATACAACTAAATTCCGACATTTTCTTTTGGCTTTGATGCATAGAGAGATGAAGTTCCTCTTTAATACCTCAGATTGCTGTGAATAAATATCATTAGTGCCGACATGCAGCAATAAGGTAGATACTTCATCGTCGGCGACACGGTCCAATGCAGCCTCTATGCCAGAAATCTTGGCCCCTGCGAGGCACTTAACATTAACTGCTGGTTTAACACAGTTTGGAATTCTAACATTCCGCACTATGGAATCGCCAATTATGAGCACTTTCTTATTCTCAGTTTCCACAGGCACGCTGCGGAGCGCTGAGAATCTGTTCTGGGTCCGAATTGGTGACCTGGGTGCTACATTTTGGATTCTTAGACCCCCGTCTTACTGTTACCCACTCGCCCTGTGGCTGAATTGGTGCTGCTGACTTCGGCCGTGCACTGACTACAGTGGGATGAGGAGAGACTGAAGCCGAATTGTCTAAACAAACCGAGTCGATCCAATTTTCGGTTTGCCTAATCGCTATCAGATTCCTAACGCGGTCCTCCAATTCGCGTATTTTCCCGACCAACTCTAAATTAACTAAACACTTTTGGCAGGTGAAGCTGTCTACAATGTCGGCCGTAAAACCTGAACTGTACATGCTGCAGGACATACAACATATAAACGTGCCCTCAACGGGCAGAGAGCAGATAGAACTTACGTTTAGTATTGATGTCATTTTATCCGTTTTCTGTAGTTACTTAAGTGCTTTCTGCTTCAGAGACCGTCGGCTTTAAGTTTCCACCACCCGCTGAGCGATCGACTTTAGTTTCTCACTGCCGGTTATTTCTACTGGTCAGCTGCCGGGTTTACTTCAGATGAACTTGCTCGGGTGTTTGCGAAGGGCTACGTGCCTGTGGGAGACGCCGCTGCTCTGTGCTTCCGCTCGCTGCTACGCTCGTGCTTCCACCTGAGTGAGAGAGAGAGCCTACCCTGGTAGTTTCACAAGTGCCTCTACTTGAGTTTCAGCAATGTGCTACAATTGTTAAAAGTATAACAAAAATATTTTTTCTTTAAGTGCATTTTTTTCAAACACACTTCAATTGTAATTTTGTAAACTTAAAAAAGGATATTTTAAATGGAAAAGCATTTTAGTGTACTTAAATATACTTGAACTTAAGTATGCATGTTTGAAAGTATAGTTTGGTGTATTTTTTGTATATGTTGAAAAATATAAATGTAAATGTATATGTTCAAAAATATAAATGTAAATGTCCTTTAATGTACTTAAGCATACTTGAACTTAAGTATACTTGGTCACAAATACAGTTTGATGTACTTTAAAATAATATATTATAAATTTTAATTTCCTCTTTTGTACTTAAGTATGTTAGCTCACAAGTAAAGTGTGTTCTATATTTTGTTTAAGATATATTTTGAACATTTTATTTTAAATATGTTAAGGTATATTTATTTAGAATTATATAATTTATTAAGAATTATACCAATTTCATTTTTGACAATAGTTTTAATGATTCTTTTAAAAATACATTTTAAACGTGTTAAAGAAAACTTTACTTTCTTCATTATTATCCCAATATAGTGTATATTAATTAATAATTTTGTGTCAGTTTGATGTGAACTAGACAAATTGTTTTGACAGGGGGTAAGGGGCTTAAATTGGGCCAACTCACCACCAATAATGGACACTGAAAATGTTAAGTGAAACAAATATTTTTGATAAACTAAAAATTAACTACAATTTAAAAATATTGGGTTTCAATACACAATAGTATTAAAGCTATTCAGATGCCTGGATCTTACGGTGTATCTTTTAATTCTTTGGGGACAAAACTTCTAGACTGTTTGAAAGAAGCAGTTTTACACTCGTCCTACTTAGCGAAACACCCATGGAGTTTTCGTGCTGGTGTGGTGGGGGGTGTATCTTTGTCTTTTACGGACAGTAGACAACCCTGAATGGACCTGTCACTACTCAATTGGGCCTGGAAACCTAATTTGAACCACACAACAATAAAAGACGCAGAAAAGCATCCTGGGATATTCCCGGAAGTTTTCAGGGCCTAGAGACGGCTCTTTAAACTCATATATCTCAGAAGCTAGTGTCATAAAAGGTCTCTTTCAGCTATTGGCTGTTCCGTTTGTTGGTGTAAAAGTTTGAAAACAAGACCGGTGCTTCCTGTTTACAGTGCATTGAGAAGACTTCCTTGCTAAAAGTCAGCAGCATGTTTTTTTAAACGAACACAAACAAGAATAATTAGTGCAGCGTGTATGAGTTTAATGTACTTTGTACAAATAACATTCAATCCATAAATACATTGTGAATACTCTCGAAACATGTGCAGACCCTGGCACTAAGGTATGATTAGATAGATAGATAGATAGATAGATAGATAGATACTTTAACGACTCTACATTACCTGCAGAAGCTGGCATAAACAAAAAAGATTCACCAGTGGCAGCACCAGGGCAAAGTGCTTGGAGGTGAAGGCACATGTCACCAAATGGTGGAAGCGGCCGCTAAAATAATAATTAAGCTTCATTCATTCATAGTGAAAAAAATATAAGCCATCTTAATTGTATCTTTTCAGTTATTATTGCCTGGCAATCTACATAACAGAGACAGCAAATCATATCTGTGGAAGAAAGAATTTGAAACATAAATTTTCACAAAACTCATATCAGCTGGTCATCTGTGACTGTATTGTTTTGATCTAACAAGAAAATCTTATAGACCAAATCAGTGCAATGTTGCACTTTCCATCAAGTGAAGATGATGACATCTACCAGCATCTCTGCAACCTCCAAGATTTAATAAAAGTGAGATGTTCTGTCAGTTTTATTTATTAAGTACTAAATGGTTAACATGTGATTTGTTTGTGTATTTATTTAACCTGGATAGTGCATAACAAAGGCAGCATCACAAAACCTGTTAACGTGTCATTTTAACAATTTTCTCAGTCAGGGGCAGAAAAATTAGAGCTACCATTGTGATTGATGCAACTATTCTCAGGACAAACATAAAACATAAAAGAATGGTGTCATCAGTATGGAAATACACTGATGTATGCATATTGGTAACCTTGCTTACCACTCCATTTGGCCATCCATTAGGCATGACATTCCTCATACTGGAGGTATTTCATCCTTACACACTTTGTGTGCTCTGCTTGCATGGTTCATTCATTCAGAAGAAAAGGTATTTGCATGCTGATGTAAGATCAAGGTATTTAAATAAAATTTTTTTGTACAGTCCTGGCTGACAGGTCAGCCTCGTCACAACATGCAGGTATATGAGTTCTGTGGGGCCTTCTGCTCGACCATATATTTTTTCCAACAAACTACATATCAGTGTTTAATGAATAGACTGATAATGCGTAAAGTAAACATTTACACTCCCAGTATTTCATCAAAGGAGTACACATTTTGTTTTTCAGGTTTAAGTTGCGTTTTTATAGACCAAGTCAAGTCAAGTCAAGTTGGGGAGCATGCACTGGTACAGTGCGTTGCCGCAGCCACTACACAACGAAACAACTTGGGATCCTGGTTAGCAACTCTCCAGGCAGACACATCTCCAACAATGAGGACCTTCTGAGCTGGATCACCCTCGGGGAAATGCGCCACATGGCCGTAGTGCCGTAAATGATGCCCCCTCACAATGCAGGTGATGTGCCTCATTAGGGACTCCATGAGCAACCGCTCATTCGACACACAGTCAAACCAACGGTACCCAAGGATTTTCCAGAGAGGCACAGTACCAAAGGAGTCCAGTCTTCGTCTCAGGTCACTGGATAGTGTCCATGTCTTGCAACCATATAGTAAGACAGGAAGCACCAGGACTCTAAAGACTTGGACCTTTTGCATAGATATCAGGAGCGCCACACACCCCTTTCCTGCGACCTCATGACCCCACATGCTCTTCCAATCCATCTACTGACTTCATAGGAAGAGTCACCAGAGACATGAATGTCACTGCCAACGTAAGTAAACCTCTCAACTAGGCCAACACTCTCTCCACAGACAGACACACTGCTGATGGCTGTGCCCAAGAGGTCATTAAAGGCCTGGATCTTGGTTTTTATCTATGACACTCACAAGCCCAGACACTCAGACTCCTCACTCAGTCTCTCGGGCGCCCCAATCAGAGCCTCCATTGACTCTGCGAAGATCACAGCATCATCAGCAAAGTCAAGATCTGTGAATCTTTCTTCACCAACAGATGCCCCATAGCTACTGGACCCCATGACCTTTCCCAACACCCAGTCCATACAAGCATTGAACAGAGTAGGAACAAGAACACACCCCTGACGAACCCCAGAATCAACTGGGAAAAACACAAAGGTTCTGCCTCCACTTCTCACAGCACTCACAGTACCAGTGTATAGGCCGGCCAAGATATCCAGCAACCAAGAGGGGATCACGCAAACGCTCAGGATGTCTCACAGAGCAGCTCGATCAACTGAGTCGAACGCTTTATGAAAATCGACAAAGGCTGCAAAGAAATTTTGCTGATATTCGCGTTTGCGCTCCATGTGAACCCTCAGTGCCAGGATGCGGTCAATGGTAGACTTCCTAGGCGTAAAACCTGACTGTTCCGGTCGCTGGTAGGTGAGCAAGTAATCACGGATCTTATTGAGGACAACCTTAGCCTTACCCGGCACTGACAGCAGTGTTATATCCCTGTAGTTTCTGTAATCCAGGCGATCACCGTTCCCTTTCCATATAGGAATAACAAGTCCCGTTTTCCAGTCTGTTGGGATGATGCCAGTCTTCCAAATGGAAGCAAAGATTGCTTGCAATGCCAGAAAGACAGCCTTACCACCAGCCTGGAAAAGTTCACCCCAAATACCACAGATCCCTGTAGCCTTTCCTCCACTCTGCTGGTTCACCACTTGTGCAATCTCAGTGAGATTGGGTGGTTTACAGCTAATTGGAGGATCAGCCTCAAAAACCCTGGAACCAGAGATATCAAACGTCCTAGCCAGAGGATCATGGTCGTTCACCTTAAAGGTAATTCTACACTGACATATACAAGCACCTATGAATATTATAACACTTTCATGTGCTGTGACAAAATATTTTTGAAATTTTATTTATATAATTGCATAACAAAGACCACATCAGAATACCAGTGTTAATTTGACATTTTGTTAATTTCTCATTCAGGGCCAAAAGCAAAAGTGCTACCATGAACACCAAGTAAGTAGCTTGTGACTCATGTAGTCATTCTCAAGACAAAGATAAAATAATGGTGTGCTCTCTATGGAAATATACTGATGTATGCATTTGGGGAATTTACTTCCACTTTACTGTAATTGTCAATTAAAGTTTGATATATTAATTGCTAAGTTATATAATATAGCTTTAACAGGCTGCAGTAGGTCTGGACCATGGGGGATCCCCGCAGAACCTCCCTGATCAGCATGCACTTCACAGTGAGTATTGTGTACACATAACACATAGTAGATAGAGTACCAATTTACTTGTACTTTTATAATTTTTGATGTATCCCTTTTTGCATTACAGATTAATTAAGAACAACAATGACAGTAATGTGGAAGGTACAGGAGGAACTTACCATCAAACTCTCTAACAACACACAGTTAACTGTGCAACATAAAAATGCAAAAAATGTACAATGTTATTAATATTACTTTTATTGTTCATATTTTGCATTGTACATAAGACAGAAATCAACATTGAACTGTTTTCCAGAAAGAAGTGACATTTTTATTTGAGATGGTTTTAGTTTAGTTGAGCTTTCTTTATAAATTAACATTTTTCAAGGGTTAGAGATGTTATCTTGACTTTTGATTAAAATTATATTGTGTTTTGGGGCTAAAGCTAATTGTCCTCAGTTTATTACAAATAAATGCAGTATTTATTATAAAATAAAGGTTGATTTTCAAACATTTTTAATTTAAAAATTTATATTTTAGCATTTTGGAGCATTAATAAAAGTGTAATTTTAGCTATACTTTTAAGACACAACCAACCAAGATTTATTTATAATGTACTAATAATTACATTATAATTTTTTTTTACAATTTCAAAGACATTTGTTATTCATTTAAATGTAATTAGAGTGGTCATGCAATAGAAAAAAAAAAGTTTATTGTTAGTATATAACTTTTATAATAATGTACAGTAGAAGTTCAATTTTAATGTACTATTTTGCAAATTTAAGTACATTTAAAATATTATTAGTGTTTGGTCATACATTTAAGTTTATTTGTCAGCTATTTCAAATAAATGTATTATTAAAATGAAATGTAATAATAGTCCACATGTAATAGATAAAAGTACATTTTAAATCTATTGTAAGTGTGCATAGATTTTTTTAAAAGTATATACAGTATAAGCAATACAATTTAATTATACTGAAGTATACTTGAATAGTCCCATTTTAGCAAGTATATTTAACACAAATAAAGTTGATATTGAGTACAATTTTGGTACAATTTAAATACATTTAGCACAAAATTACTTGTTCCAAAGTAACACATTTGAAATATACCTATCTGTAGTCCTGTTTTTTTTTTTCAAACTTTAGCATACTAGCATTTAGTACACTTTGAATACTTTTTTTTACCTGGATAAAGGCATTAGTCCAATGATATCTAAAAATTATCAAATCTTAAAAGTGAGTAAAACAAGACTAGAAAGAGAACTCACAAAATATAACATGCTTTTCAAACCAATTTCACAATTTATCTCCTTTTACCTCAGTTGTATCTCATATTTTATTTTTATCTAAGCTATTTCTCATAAGGAATTTTAGGAGAAACATCTGAGACAAAGTTGATTCTTAAATGAAGCATAAGTGAGAACCTGTTTTAAGTCTCATGAGCCATCAAAGGCCAACCTTTGAACAGTAAAATTTTTCTATGGGAGGAGCTCAGGGTTTTCAGTCCTGAAGACAGAAGACTGCTGGTTTTGAATTGCTGAAGACCATTCTAACAACAAGTGGAGGCTAGTAAACATTTCTAAGCAAAGCGTCATCCCATATGTGATGCCCCAGGTGCCAGCAGCCTTTAATTACCTGCTTCCCAGGACATCGACAATCATGTACCAAGGATGGACTAGGAGACAAACAACAAGATTGGCGCAAAGTGCTTATTGTGTTACTCCAAAGCAAAGTAATCTAAAGTGTTTACAGTGTAGTGCAGTTCAATAAATAAATAATCCATAAAAACAAGTGCATGTGGGCGATAAAATACATAATTGAACAGATCCAAGTTAAGTTGTCTGTCTCTTTCTTTATGAGCCCCATCTCCTCCACTCACTCCTTAATCAGCAGATCTAAGATGTCTGCAACCACAGTCATCCATCTTTCAGCTACTAACTCACTGGGAAACTCAAAGCCCAGCTCTATCATCCCACCACCATCCTTCAGTCTTTGTGAGACAACCCTCAAAGTGGCTCCTTTTCCCTCTGATGCTCCTTAAAAATGACCTGCCCCTGAAGCGCTGTTCCTCTCAGAGGGGCTGCCCAGTTTTGCCATGCCTTCTGAGGTTGGGTTAATTTCACAATTATGCTCTTTGATCACTCCAAACTGTCTTCCTTGATTTTCTTTCCTTTCTTTTCTTTCTTTTACTCCTGTCTGTCCTACTCTCAGACATTTTATACTTTGTGAGTGTTGATACTTTCACTGACAACTAGTGGTGATCGTTGAAATGCATCAAACCATCTATCACAGTGAATAAATAATGCTTGACGAATACTTTCCTGGAAATTTACTTAATGGCTTAGGTGAACATTTTTTCCCAGCACCCCATCATGATTTGCAAGTGCAGCATGACACCACAGAGCTGTAGCAGCCATGTTCAGAACTTGTGTGTGCTGCAAGATCATTGCCAGTTTGCTTCGGGCATGTGCAATGTCATGACCCAATCAGTACTCAAGCCTTCTACCATGCGTACATGAAAACAATTTAAAAATAAAAACAAAGCTTGCAGTACTTTTATTTGAGGGGTACATCAACTGAACATAATCAGAATATTATCAGTATTGCCACCGGATATATAACATTGATCTTATTGAGCGCAGAAGTATATGGCTAATTTGTATGGATAATTAGTCAGTTGCACAACTACGATCTCAAAATAAACTTTAAAGAAGCCCTCCCCTCTCCAGAAAGGAAACACATGCAACCCTGTGAAATAATATTAATAACATAAAATGGATTACTATTTACTCATTATATATATTTTAGCTATTGCTAGTTTGTGGTTATTGTTCTGTCTACATCCTTTATTGTTTCAGGCTGGGTGGCGCAGAGATTAACACTGCTGCTTCACAGCTCAGATCTTATATTTGGCCACAAAAACAGTGCACAACAATTTTTTTTTAAAGTCATGCTTCCTGAAACGTTTTGCTGATTGTGACAGGTACCTACTGGGTATGCACAAATATAGTTTTGGTTTTACTACATCACGTAGGAGCTCTGAGAAATAGACATTTATGTTTACTGACAATAACGTATTTAGTCACGTATATGTTTCGCATAAGCTATTAAATTCAACAGAATTAAAAGTGTTTTGCTCCTGATTTTCTTTTGTATTCAATGTCTGGTGCATCACGTTGGAGCGTCCAACGGTAGTCAGCAAGCATTGACGGATTCCAGTTGCCCTGGTATCATTTCTCCATCGTAGCATATGTCCTGGTGAAACCTTTCACTGTGTTCATCACTGACAGCGCCGAGATTTGCGGGGAAGAAGTCCAAGTGTGAGTGGAGGAAATGAATCTTGAGTGACATGTTGTACTTCTTGTATACTTTGAGAAGGTTTTCTACCAACTGAATGTAGTTTGGGGATCTGTAATTGCCCAGAAAATTGTCAACAACATCTTTGAAGGCTTTCCAGGAAATTTTTTCCAGCCCAACTAACAGATCTTTAAACCGCTTGTCACTCATAACATGTCTGATCTGGGGGCCAACAAAAATGCCCTCTTTGATCTTGGCATCAGTTACTCTTGGGAACATCTTTATTAAATAACGAAAACCTTCACCTTCCTTGTTCAGTACTTTCATGAAATTCTTCATGAGTCCCAGTTTTATGTGAAGAGGAGGCAAAAATATCTTTGCCGGGTTGACAAGCGATTCATGTGCCACATTTTTCTGCCCTGGAACTAACTTTTTACGGAGTGGCCAGTTCTGTCGAGAATAGTCCAACTCTTTGGCACGGCTGTCCCATTCACAGATGAAACAACAGTATTTTGTATAGCCGAGCTGCAGTCCTAGTAACAGAGCAACGACTTTAAGATCTCCACAGATATTCCAGCTGTACCTGCTATACTGGATGTGTTTCAGCAACAGTTCCATATTCTCATACGTTTCTTTCATGTGTGCTGCATAGCCAACAGGTACTGAAGGATAAATGTTGCCATTGTGTAGCAGAATAGCTTTCAGGCTTAACATTGACGAATCAATAAAGAGACGCCACTCTTCCGGGTTGTGATCACAACCCAAGGCCGAGAACAATCCTTCAATGCCACAACAGAAACAGAGACTGTCGACTTATGAAAAAAATTTGGTTATATCATGATGTCGGCCTCAAAACACAGAAAGTTTCGTACCTGGTGACAGCAAATACCATTCCTGCAGTCTCGAACCCAGCAGCTCGGCTTTTGCTTTTGACAGACCCAAATCTCTGACCAAATCGTTCAATTCAGACTGTGTCATCAGATGTGGATCACCTGATGAGCACGGTTCAAAATCCGGGTCAATGTCACTGTCAATACCCTGCATTGCAGTTTCTTCATCTGGTTCGTCTAAGGTCCAATCCTCTGGTGGTTTCAGAATTGGAAGACTGTCGTCATGTGACACAGGTCTCATTGCTGAAGGCAGATTAGGATATTCAATTGACTTCTTGTTTTTGGCAGAGAAACCAGACACATTGGTCAAACAGAAGTAACAGTCCGTCACATGGTCTTTCTGTTCTCGCCATATCATCGGAACAGCAAACGGCATCATCTTTCAAGTGCCTCTGAGCCAGGCTCTCAGACTGACAGCACATGTTGCACAGCAAATGTGAGGCGTCCATTCCTTGTCTTGATCACCAATTTTGCTGCCGAAATACAGATGATAAGTTTTCTTCACAAGAGCAATCATCCAGCATCTCTGAGGTGCAAGTGTATATTCGCCACAGATATAGCAGAATGTATGACGGCTGTTACGACATTGACGAGACATATCGCCCAGCACCAAAACGTCTATAGCATCA
This sequence comes from Erpetoichthys calabaricus, assembly GCF_900747795.2. Lineage (NCBI taxonomy): Eukaryota > Metazoa > Chordata > Cladistia > Polypteriformes > Polypteridae > Erpetoichthys > Erpetoichthys calabaricus. Next base: position 131,268,778 of record NC_041399.2, read on the forward strand.
AGCTTACTTAATGTTATATTGCTACAGATACTATACTTCACTATACTGATTCTATACACACTGACTATCTATATTAACGAAATGAGCAAGATTGGTGTATGCAAGCCACCTTTATAGCATGCTGAGACAGTGTCAAGTAGTGATGGGAACTCCGGCTCTTTTCAAAGCTTCGGCTCTTTTGGATCGGCTCCCTTTAAAGAGCCGGCTCTTACGGCTCCCGAATGGCTCTTCGTTTAGTATCACTTGGATGCTTATATTTTAGCCTAATTAAGCAATTATGAATGGTTTGTGTATATCCTAAGCAATTTCTTATTCATTTTTTCAAACATTACGTATTTTTATGCATTTTTTCTTTACAATAAATAAACAGTTACTATTGTTTAACATTTTAATAAAAGCTTTAAATGAACAACTTAACACAAAAACACAGCAAACAAATTAAATAAAGGCCAAACTCAACAACAACAACACAACACTATGACTCTTTGAATAAAAGTTTTTAGGCCAGGTTGGCATTCAGAAATGCCAGATGCCTCAGCTTAGATGGGCTGATGCGATTTCTCCTCTCTGTGATTATTTGTCCTGTTTTTGAGAAGACTCTTTCTGAGGGGACCGATGTAGCGACAATGCAAAGTCTTCCTACCATTACCTTAAACAGGCGTGGGTAGACTGCAGCCTTGGCCTCCCACCAGCTCAGTGGGCCTTCAGATCTTTGGATGAGGGGCTCCTCAAGATAGGACCTCAACTCCAGCATAGCATCAGCTGTGGGATTTCTCCTTGCAGTGTCTCCTGTTGCTCTTTAGTCAAAGAGCCTCCACACAGCAGAAGCTTGTGGTTCCTGTGAACACGCCCCTGCTCCAATTTCTTCCTCTTGGCCCTCTGATGGAGGAGCAGACAGGCTGCTGGGGTTGCATCTTGCTGCTGCTGCACTTATTCTTTGAAATGTCTCATCCACAGCTCTTTTGTCATTAAATGCTACCTTTTTCCAGAGCAGTGGTTTCTGAAAGCACAGTGTTGTACTCCATCCTCAGATATATAGTTATGGAATAATTGTTTGGGACAAAGTTTTTCTGCTAGGGAGAACATACATGGGGTTTAAGGCCTGTACAAAAGTTGTAAATCCTCTGTCCTCCACAATGCAAAATGGTTAAAAGTCGCCAGCTATCATTTTGGCCAGCTCCTCATCGACACTTATTTGTTTGTTTGGCGTCATTTGTTTTGGAATGAATGTGCTTATTTTGGTTTGAACTGAAGACCGTGTTATACCTGCAGTTTTCGGTAAGACAGTGGATGCTGCAGCAGAAGTACTTGGCTCTTTTCAAGGCTCAGTGGATGGCAGGAGAGAGGGCACGCTCTCCTCCAGTTGCACGGATGGGTGGGTGGTTCTTATATGTCTGTGCAGGTTTGTTGTTGACCCTGCTCTAATGGATATTTTCATATTACAAATTCTGCACTTAGCTTTGAAGTCTCCAATATCACTGAAATGCAGCCAGATGCTGCTTCTTTTTCGGCTTTCACTCATTTCTTCACTCTTCTTTTTTTCTTCACAATGCGCTTGCATTTAAATCTGGCTCCTCGTCTGTCGCAGTCGCTCTGTGTACCTGGCCTGTACCAACACTCGCTGTCTTCGGAGTGTCTGCCCCCCTTTCTTCTTTCACATAATGGTACGATCCTAGTCCGATGTGTTGTTCGTGAACGAGCCGGCATTATGAGCCAATGTTCTGTGTGCCCATATAAGTAAAGTCCTGCCCCTGCCGAATGGATTTTCAGCAGAGCTGAGCAGGAGCGACTGAAGCTTCGGCTCTGCTCGACGGGCATCGGCTCCTCTCGTTCGCTTCAAAGCATCGGCTCTTAGAGCCGGCTCGTTCGTGAACGACACATCACTAGTGTCAAGCTCATTCAGACCTGCCCAGGCATGCTCAGGATGTCAACTTCCACAGAACAGCTCCCAACCTGGCCTGATTCCATGCCTGGACATGCCCAGGCTGCACAAACCGTTGTTGATAAGTCACTTACCGGAGCAAAGATGTTTGGATACAAATATAAGAAAAAATCATGACAAAACTGAAGATTTCTCTGAAATGTACGTGATGGGTAAATTTTGGTGTGATATTTGTGATCAGTACCCAAAAATGTATAAGAAACACACAACAGTATTAAAGAAGCAAAAACTTGATTGGTCCAGCATAGTTGGCATATGTTTATTATGTTTCTGGCCATTATAAACAATTAAAAAAGTGTACCATTGTAATCCACTAAACACTAGTTCAGTTCCTCCTTCCCCTTTGACTTAAATGTATTTCACAAAGTTTGGCAACGTTCACAGATATTTTCGTGATTTTGCCAAAATTCCAGGGTTCTTTCAATACTACTAACGACCTACGGACCGTCAATGAAGAATGGTTGTGCTGATTATTCTTATATGTTAACAATCAATCAGCCAATACTCCCATTAATAAGATAACCCTGGGTTGCAAAAATTTTCACCTCCATATCCCTACTCACCCAAAGTCTGAGGCGTACTTTTTTATAAAAACAAATTAGACACCGCCACGGACCCCTGACATGCTTTACTACACCATCAAAATGCACTCTCACGCATAAACGTTTAATTCAGAATTGAACCAAAAAAATCACATCTTTGGGCTGTTATGAGGAGTTGCACATACTTCATATAATAGGTGATCTAGGTGGGATTTGAATCCAGTTTAATGATGATGTGAGGTAGCAGTGCTAAGTATAGTGCTGTTGATGACCAAATCAGAAATTTTTAAAGACCCTGAAAATGTTAGTACAGATGGAAAATAATTACTTTTTAAGATGGATATCTTCTTGAACCTGGTGGGGGCATAGAACAAACTGCCAAGTCATATTGTTAAAATGGATATCCTACTGAGATTATTAGATTACCTGACAGGACATATGGGCTAAAAATGTTTAAGTTTTATGTAATTAGATCTCCTGTTAGTATTTTAGCTGTCATTTAGAAACAGCAAAAATAAATTATTGTGTATCCATGTGTCTCACCTGTCTTTGTTGAATTAAATAATTAAAAATATGATCCATTTTAATAGACTGAGAAATTTAACTAATTTTCCAATTGGCTTATTAGGTACATAAAATTTCTATTAGCAGACATTTTAACAGATTTGGTATGAATTAAATGAATCAAAAATGTAAGAATATGCAGTATGGTAGGGTGGTGGATAGCAATACCCCTTATGGATCCTGCATCCTAATGTTCAAATTCCATTCCCATGCATTGTTAGTGTGCAGTTTTCACATTATTCCTTTGGCTGCATTGGATTCTTACCACATCCATAATGAAAGCAAGGTTGACTGGTGATTCAAAATAAGCCAATGCGAGTTTGCATGACTGGACACCATGACAGAGTGGAACCCTGCCCATGGCTCTTTCTTACATTACACCAACTGCTTCCAGTATAAGATCTGACTCTGAACTGAATTAAGCAGGTTTGAGAATGTTATGATATGTCAAATGTGATATATGAAAGTGAGAAATATTTTATTACAGGATCAGTGATAATGACATAGTAAGACTGCAATATAGAAATTTGGAGTTTATTGGTTTACTGTATATATAGGAGAGAATTGCCTTATAAGCTCAAACATTCCAAAAATATTAAATAATTCATTATTAACAGAGTTCAACTCAAAATGCATGTTTAATAATTTATAATTTGGATGGCATAGTGGTACAGTAGTACTTTTGCAGACAACCATAAATGATTGAGGCATCCCTGGACTAGTGATAAAACTAACAATGCATTTCAATTGCTTGTGTGTGGTCCCTGTCGCTTACAATGATCATAGTAAGTCATGAGGCTGAAAGAGCTGGCAGCTCCATATGCAAAAAAATGAACTCTAGAATGTGCATTTGAAATAAACAGTATGCTATCACTTAAAATGATGTGAAAAGAAGTCTTATTAAATGAATTTGTACTCTTGACGACTAAAATAAAATACTACTAAAAAGATAGTAAGTAGCTTTCCTCTTGACATCCTGAGAACCCCTAAATGGGTTACTTCTACATGCTTCCTAAGATTCACAAAGAAGGGAACTCAGGAAGGCGTATAATTTCAGGAATTGGTTCCTTTACAGAAAATGTTTCAGGATGGCTGGAGCACATTCTTAAACCTCTCACCCACAATTCAACCAACTACATCCAGGACACCATTGATTTCTTTAAAAAACTGTCTGCTATAGGCCCCTTACCTGAGGGAAACATACTGGCCACAATGGATGTTGAGGCACTTTACACAAACATCCCCCATGACGATGGCATATTCACATGTGAAACATACCTTAAACAACATGATTTACCCAGTGTCAGTTTTACAAATGATAAAATTCACTCTGACACACAATTTATTCTCATTTGGACAAGACTTCTACTTGCAATGAATGGGGACTGCAATGGGCTGTCGGTTTGCACCTCACTATGCAAACCTATTTATGGCAAAATTGGAGGAAGATTTTGCGTTAATGTGTGTCTTAAAACCAATGTTTTATCTCCGTTACATAGATGACATCTTCGTAATCTGGACCGCCAGTGAGAAGGACCTCCTTCATTTTCATAATGAATATAATTCTTTCCACCCCAACATAAAGCTGAAGATTAATTACTCGAAAACAGAAGTCAGCTTCCTTGACACCACTGTTCAACTGAAAGATAACACACTTGTAACTTCTGCTTTTCACAAAGCAACAGACAGAAGGACCTACCTGAGAAGTGAAAGCTTCCACAAAAAGCACATAAGGCGCCCCATTATTTTCAGCCAAGCAATACGTTACAACTGTATTTGCTCAGACCTGACAGATGGTGATAAACAACTGCAGGAGCAAGACAAGACAAGATTTCATCAGACAAGGTTATGCCCCCAAAACAATAGACACTCAAATATGTAGAGTTACTGCCATACCCAGAGACAACCTTCTGGAATATAAAAACAAAGACAACAAGAACCGCACTCACCTTGTTGTTAGTTATAACCCACATCTAGAATCACATTTAAAAATTATAAAAGAACTTCAGCCAATAATAAACAATGACGAAATGCTCAAAAATGTTTTTCTAGAACCACTCCTCCTAGCAAACAGAAAACCACCAAACCTGCAGCAACTAACTGTTGGAAGCACCCTAAGTGAACCAACAGAAAATGGCACATCTCCCTGCCTACAGAAAAGATGGAAAATGTGTCCTTACATTTATGATACATATTGTGTAGTTATACCATACTACCAACTAGAACATCGCATAAAGGGATTGTTTTCCTGCAGATCATCTAATGTGGTCTGCATGATATGTCCCGACACTGCACTCTATGTGGGAGAAACTGGACAAACACTCCACCAAAGAATGAACTTACACAGGTTCCACATTAAACATGGCAACAGAGATGTTCCTGTAGCAGCTCACTTCAACAGCCATGGACACTGTGAGAGGAACTTTAAAGTCATAGTGCTTATGGCCAACTTCAGAACACAGCAAGAGAGAAAGAATGGAAAATTAAACTCATGCTAAAATTTAACATATTACAACATGGTTTAAATAGAGAGAACAGTTTATGGCCAGATATGAGGATTGTTTGCATCTCTTGGATTGACCCAGACAACGTGACCACAGATCCACATTTTATTGAAAAACTAAATGAGTCTTAGCCTGGAGAGGTCTACTAATTTTTTACATTTAAGATGTCTCACTTAAAGGTTTTCCAATGCTGAATCTGCCCTAGTGTCTACAAAACACAGGGAATTCCAGTTTCTGTATTACATCTTGCCTGAAGAAGGGGCCTAAGTTGCATCGAAAGCTTGCATACTGTAATCTTTTTAGTTAGCCAATAAAAGGTGACATTTTGCTTGATTGCTCTTGATAACAAAGAGCCACAGGAGATACAGATTTCTGCAGTCAATACACCCAAATATGCCAATGACTCTGATACCAACAGAATCATATAAATATATATATTATAATAAAAAAATCCTGGGACGAGATGTGACTTTTTTGGAGAGATTTAACCACACCCGGGGTCGGAAATGAAAGACATAGTAGATGACAAAGTAGAATGTCATGAAGAATTCAAAAACTTTGGCACGATACACATGCAGACCATGTTAGAGATAATGAAAGTACTAAAATTTGAAAGTCTCAAAAAAATGATAGTAAAGATTAGCACAAACAAACAGAAATTATTACTTGGTGAAATAACAGAACAGCCAAAAGAGATGGAATATATTGTTTGGATTTAAACTTTAAGTCAGAGACTTGTAGATTGTCTAATTCGTGTTGCCATCAGGGAAAAGTAGTGTTTCTTCCCAATGAAGAGGCGTATCCATGAGAATTAAAAGATTTGTTGTTTGGTGAAAGTGAAATCCACATACGCTGTCACGCTTAGGTCACAGAGTTGAACAGATACACAGAAGATTTTAGAGACAGAAACACTATTCAAACACTTCAAACAAACATAAGTCTCTTTCAGGAGTGAATTGAGCTGTGTGTAGTTGGAGGGGTCAGTTCTGTCTCTCAATTATAAGAATAGAAAATCTTCCTCTGCATAGGGGCGCGCCAGAAAGCTCCTGGAGCACATCTGAGCGAAGTATAAAAGAGGCCGCCTCACTCCATTCGAGGAGCCAGAGTCAGGAGGCACAGGATGGATTTTGCAGATTTTTTCCTTGAGTTGTACAATGCAGTTGCAGAAAATAGAATGATGCATGTAAATTGTAATGAATGTTTTATTTGAATTTATTATAATTATACATGTGTACAATGCTCTGAGTTTATAAATGCAAAGAGTATTATAAAAAAATAATTGCATTGAAAACTGCAGTACAGGTCAAGAGCAAGCTAGTTTTTACAGTTAAATGTGACTAAACATATAAATGCATATTATTAAACAATTACAAAAATTTCACAATAACCGTAAATTTAAAAAAAATACACATGTATACCCTATACAGTAATATAGATTAATCTTTATAAAAGAAACACTAGTTGACTGATTAATGAAGAAAGCATATTCCAACAATCTTTTAAGCAAGATCAATATAATACTATACAATGTTTAGATTTTATAAATTATTACCAAATGTTGATGGCAAGAGTTAAACAGAACATGGGCAGTTCACAGTTTTAAATACTTAACTGTAATAACATGAATGCATATATGTATTTATGAATCATTATCACTTGCTGTTAAGGAAAACAGTTAGGGCACACCATATTGAAAAAAAAAACAAAAAAATGATGTTCTTCCATTTTTAATGCTAGTTAAATATTTTATCTTCCATCAGCTTCTTAAAACATATTTTGGATTGTTTTTGACCATTGGATTGCCTTTTGTGTCTACAGCTAGGTATTTCAAGGATTACTGTATGTACGTATCTGCTGACACATGCATAACATACACCACCTCCAGAACCTCCAGAGTGTTTATTCAAGATGTCATTTATGCTGAGTTGATGGAAAGCTAGTAAAACTCATGGGAGCTCCTTTCACTGGCCTAACTCTCCTTCCACCAGTGCATTATATAAAGCTAACCCATATTTTGTAGTTTGTTTAACTTTTTATGATTTTGATATTTAGAAGCATGTTTTAAGAGAGCAGTATGTGCTCCAGCTATTAAGGACAGAGTTTTTGCCCTGTAAGGAATGCAAAACATATCTGTAGTGTTGTACATGAGTTTTGATGTTACATCATGTTGAGCCACAGACTATCAATGTTTAAAAATAAGCATAGTTTTAAGCATCCTACATTTTTCACAACACAATTGATTTTGTACTATAATTCGCAAATGTTAGCTGTTAATTTATACATACATTTATAGCCTATAGCACTTCAAAATTAACTTAGTGTTACTACTTGCAAAAAAACAGGCTCCTCTGGCTAATTTTGCTACAGACTTACAGTTTTGGGTTTTCTGCTACACACTGTAATTTTAGCAAGATGGTTTAATTAGATGCTGGACCTCACAGTATTTTATATGCCGTTATTTTAAATATTAGTGCTATGACTGATTCTGTGAAAAATATTGTGCATGTGGGGAAGATGATTGGCTTAATTTGGATTAATCTTCCTTTTCATGCTACTCAAGTATTGGAAATATGTTTTAACGCAGTTTGTAAAAATGCCACAGTTTATCAAGAACAAACACTGGCAGCTGTTTTATCTCTTTATAAATGTCAATTTGTCTGACTACAGTGAAATTCTTACTTGCATTATGGAACCAATAGTCTCCAGCACCATGATAAGAATGAAGTAAAATGCACCGCTTCCCTTTAATTAATATAAAACAATAAATCTTTTTACCTGAAATAATTGTGGAAACAGTGGTCTGATATGAAATAAAGCTAATAAAGAGACAAAATTCAACTTAAGAATGTTGTACTGTATAATAGAAATATAATGGAAAGAAATTTATATTAATCAGGTTTATGGCCTAAAATTAAAGTCAAGAGTATGAAGGTGGTGACATAGAAACAAAGTTTTATCTCATTCACTTACAAATTAAATTTTACGGAGCACATAGTAATATATTGTGTAGAACATCAACAATTTTATTCTTTTTACAGGATAATCAAAGAGCTTTAAGTGCCATTACATCTCTGCTTCTAAGTATGGTTAAATACAGGAACACAATTCATTCATTAAGATGTACTCTACTAAGTACTGCAAAACACTGTCTATATGCATCATCAGACAAATGAACATATTGCAGATCTTGTAAGAGGCACCACAGCCCAAAAATGGATTAAGCTGGCTTGAGAATTCAATCAGCCATCTATCTTCAAACCTGAGAAAGTTTGCAGGAAAGCAGGACACTACAGGAAGCACCAGGCACAAGGAAGGAATCCCTAGACAGGGCACCGGTCCATTGCATGGGAAAACACACTTGCACACGCACATCAGGGCAAATTTACATAACCTGCAAGTCTTTGGATTGAGGGAAGAAATTAGAGCATCCAGAGGAAACCCATGTGCACACAAAGAGAACATACAAACTACATTCTTAGAGTACCTGGGACATGAACCTTAGTCTCCTTGTTGCAACGAGCCTAGTTTGAGAATATTATTTTATGAATTTGAAAGTAACATAACTGCATGGTATTTTCAGTTATTACGTGTTTTATGTTAACATCAATTTCAGCATACTTAGCAATATCTAAAAATAATTTTAAGAAATCTGAAAACAATTTCCTGTTTGATCTTGAAACCACTTTCTGTGAAATGCTCTTTTTTCAATGGTGCCTATCTTTTTAACATCCCTAAAACAAAGTAAAATTATATGAAAACAATTTAAAATCAGCTTAAAATATCTTTTAAAAATGCGTATATCTTTATAAGGACTAGATGAAATATATATTTTTTTTATTTATTGTTTCAGTATATCATAAAATATTCCACTCCTTTGAGCAACTTTAAATTGCATTTTAAGATGCCCTGAAGCAGGTCTTATGACAGTGGAGAGCATTTTATGATATGCTAAAAAAAAACGCACATGAAACTTACATATCATTCTCCTATTCATCAAAGAGAATTTTTGAAAAATGATGACATTTTCAAGGGAAATAACTTCAAAATATTTTTAAATTAATTTAAAATATTCTAAAATGCACAGACAATCAGTGTCAGAAATCTTGAAAGACAAATAAGGTAGTTTTGAATATATCACAAAATATCTAAAATTGCAAACTGCATTGAAAGAATATCAAAATGGTTTACACATGGCTCATAAAAGTCAGCTTTTTAAAAATTTATTTTAAAATTCATTTTACATTTCATAAAAGCTGAAATGCATTTTGAGATCTATGAAATGAATTTTGATGTACCTCTATAGGTAAAATGTGCCTGTCATAACCACTGGTCTGTACCAAGCTCATTTAATTACATTAAATGCAGATTTTCACTTTTCTTTTCAGCACACCTTGTAATATGTTATGATTGTTTTACAATAAAATAAAATAAATGCGAATTTCTAGTGTGCATAATGAAATTATATAAGAAATCTGTGATAAAGTGTACTTATTGGACAACTAATGGTAAAAAGTCAGAACAATTTCACTAATCTTTATTTAATGCAGAAAATTAACATTCATACTGAAGAAATAATATGAATTAACAGCCAAAAGTGTTGGATTAGGTCTAAAAGAAATTCAAATGCTATAATTTGTTATTGATAGTCCTTTTTACTTAGCTTAGCTTCTTTATTTTTATTAATTAATTCATTTAGTTTTATTCTGGTAGCAACTGGTACAAGACAGTTCTAAGGGGTGAATGGAGAAAGCCAATGTGCACAGTTGCTCATGCTGGGCTAATTTAGTACTGCTAATCAACCTTAGCCATACTTCTTTTGGGAGTGCAAAGCACCCCAAACTTAATGTGCCTTCAAGTTTTCTCATTATGTGTTTGCTACAATAGAATTTGCTGTCTTCAGAAAGTTAGCATTTTTCCTGCTTATACTGTATGTTGCACTTTATATAGTGAAACCTCTTGAGGCTCAAGTTTAGCCTTTTGGATTAAAATATTCTGTATGAGAAAAGCATGTGCTAAATTTTGAAACTGTAACTGCAGAGTTTTCAGATATAACTACAAGTCATAAATAAGAAAATACTGTACAAACAAATCTCTTTTCTTATGTCAAAAAATAAAAAGATAGAAACTAAGAAAACATACTTTTTCATAAGGAGAGTCATCCTAATATTACTGTACTATTACTGTAGCACTATGTAAGGTTCAGTTACTTCAAGATCAAAGTAGGAGAAATACTTAACATGAGTTGTAAAACATCACAAACAATCATTCTGAAAAATGTGGTATCTTGTTTATCCATAGATATTGCACTTTACTGATTCACTGTGGTCAGTGTTGGGGCAATGTTCTTCATTTTCTTTTTGTCTTAATTTATTGGAATGGGTCTGAATTCTGCCAAACATCTTTAGAATGTAAATAGGAACTTCCAGAACTGATAATTCAGCTTGTGAACATTTACAATATATAATGTTGCTTAGCCAACAATAGAACAAAAAATAGATGTAGAATTAAAAGAATTTCAATAAAAATGTTTTTACTAAACTATCCCCAGGAACATTTTACTTGAATCATGATTGACAGGAAAAGCTGTGCGGTATTACTTAAGTTTGACAGCAGCTCATTTGGACTGTCTACATTATACATTCTTTTGTTGTTTCTTTATGTTGTGAAATTCTGTCTGTTTTCTATTGTCAAAATACAGATGTATTTAAATGTTGAATTTATGATTTGCAAATGTCAAAATACTTTTCTTAAAATGCTACCTTTTTAAAAAGTAGGTAATTTCAAAAATAGTTCTTAACTCACATGGTAGGCAATAGAAGAGTGAAAATAACAATAATAATTAGGCTAGAGTTGCTAAATCAGGCCAATGCAGTAGTGACCACTGTCATATTTTCCCAGCAAAACACTTTGACTACAAAAGTAGTCAGCTTGATAAGTAACTGTAAGAGGAAGCAGAAAAAACTAATGGTTCTCTCCAAGGAGGAAAAGGGTACCATGAGCAAAAGAGATCCAGTACAAACCAAACGGACAGCCAATGTATGAAATAAAAAAACATAAAATCTACATTACTTAGATTTCAAACAATCTTTAACACGTAGCACAGCTAGTACCACACTAAATGGATCATTATTGCCATAACTGGTCACATAATTTGAAATAGTGCCTTTCTTAGCAAATCCATCAAAAAACACTTTCAAAATTCAAATGCACTTTTCAATACAGTATATAGCACACATCCAATTATATATACATTACAAAGCATAGTTTAAATATTATTGAATTAGATGAACTTTTTGAAAATAAGAAATTCTGCACTATTACAACATCCTAGAAAGTTAGAAAAAAAAAAGCTCATGAAGCCAGTGAACGTGGATTCAAGCAGAACAGATAAAGAAGAGGTTGGTTTGGGCTGGAGTCAGCAGTACAGTAAGCCTAATGAAGTCAGTACCTGTATACCTTTTATTGTGACCTTCAATTGTGTGCGCCTTGTCCTGCTGTTTTTTTTTTTTTTTGTAAAAATAAGTCACCATTTAAGTAACAGGCATATTTATTTCACCAGCTCTTATTTGACCTTTCCTTGCTGTGAGGTAGGTAAATGCAACTGAAGATCAACAGAACACATTCCCATGGAATGTCAAATATAGTGGTATCCAGTTATTGCATGTCCTACATTTCTCCATAAGTTACAATCAGAAAACGTATTTATGTACAGGCAGGCATTTTAGACTGGTCATTGTATATATGAAATTTCTTATAAGTTTCATATACAGGTCAAATCCAGTTATAGCGAATACCGAAGTAACTACATTTTCAGAATAACAAAGACTTTTTCTTGGCCCAGAAAAACATTCATACAACATCGTGTTTAATGGATTTCATTGTAACAAAATGTAAATTTTAGTATAATGAATGTTTTTTCGACCAAAAATGGCCACTGAAGATAATTTGAATTGCAATTGATTAGTCTAAATAAAATCTAAAAATTATAATCCCATTTGTTCGGTAAGACCTTTTTTGACATAGAAAGAGTATCTGCCCACACATGTTATATCATTGAACTATGTCTAAAATAATGAAAAGGAGACAAGACAAGAAACACATAACGTATAATGTGGTTTTACAAATATATATATACAGGTATATATATATATATATATATATATATATATATATATATATATATATATACTGAGTAAAAAAACACACCAAGAAGTTTGCTGAGCCATATCTTTTCATAGCATTGGCAGCCAAACACATCATCCATAAGGCATGCTTGCAAGATAATGAAGCAAGACTCTTCAGAATACACAGATGTATTTGATTAATTACACACTGCTTTGTAAATATGACCTGCCAAATATGTCACTCACATTCAGTTTACAAAATATAACAATGCTTTTATATTAGTCAATACAGTCATATGTCATTAATATAGTAATATGTCAATATACTATGTCCTTTTATTAGTTAACTAATTCGGTCCTACCAAGGGCAAGGTCCCAGCCCTAGCACTGCGTAAGTACCAGCTGCTGCCGCTTGATGGGCAGCAGATGCGGAAGCTGTTATTCTTCTTCTTCCTATTAAGTTATCTTCCCCTGAAATTTGCTTCATGCTCGGTAGCCATATCACCTTCACAATCATTGTTTAATATACAGTTTGCCATAAGAAAGATGCAAACCCTGAATCCTTCACAGAGACCAAGAGCCTTAATTTGCCTCATAATCAGCATATCCAGCCCCAGTAGTTCTCCAGTACCAGCTGGCTGTACACAGTGGAAGGTGGGGATGCCATTATTCCTCTTCTTATCACATAATTGGCTACTACAACATGTTGATGTAGCTTCTGTCTTGTCAGCATTGTTGCATGGCTTTGCCACTGTTCTTTTCCTGTCAGCCACGGTTGCTTGTAGTGAGAAGACCCAAAACCCAAGGTAGCCCACACATTCAATGTGTGAGTTGTGTTATGCATATCGTGTTATAAACTCTTAATTAGGACCAAGTTCAAGGTTCAAGGCCTACTAGTTCACAAGTTTTGCGTGACAGACAGACAACCCTTAGTATTTGCCATATGTATATAGATTAGTTGATGTAAATAAACCTCAAAATGAAAAATGGCAGAACAATGTCTTTCCATTACTACCCCATCCAGAGGTTTGTTTCAGTGACTTCCATCGTCAACATGTCCAGTGTTAACATTGATGAACATGCCCTTGTGGAATGGGTCTTTCCCAAGGACATGCATTCCATCTAAGACCCCAAACAATCTGGCAATTTCTGATCAGCCATATGGAATTCAGAAGTACAAGCATGACCTTTTTTATGTAAAATGACAAACTACCGTCATTCAACCATATAGACAGTACTAAATGACTCATATGACTCAGGTACATTTTATTTTATTACACTTTTATTTATTTATTATTATTATTATTATTACGCTTTTTATTACTTTTTACTACTTGGACATGGATTTTTACATAGACTCGTCTATTCAAGTAGTCAACTTCAAGTGCTGAGAACAAATGCCTGTGCCGGTGTGGTTCCCTATTTACCTGACGAGGTAAGAAGGCGGTATCGTGGCAGCAGAGCTGGAGCTAAGCTAAAGGCTAAGCATCTTTTGAGAAAGTGGCAATACAAGCCTTCAGTGCCTTCTGTGATCCTGGGAAATGTGAACTCACTACCAAATAAGATCGACGAACTGGCTGCGCTGGTGAAAAATGTCAGGACCTACAGAGAATGCAGTTTGTTGTGTTTTTGCGAAACGTGGCTAACAACTAGCATCCCAGATGCTAACGTGGAGCTACCCGGGTTTAGCACAGTTAGAGCGGACAGAGACACAAATACCTGCGGGAAGCGGAAAGGAGGAGGACTCACTCTCTATGTAAATACAAGGTGGTGTAACTCTGGATATGTAAACGTCAAAATTTCCACTTGCTGCAGGGACATTGAACTGTTGGCCGTAAGTCTGCGTCCCTATTACTTGCCCAGAGAGTTTGGACACGTCATTGTTGTTACTGTTTACATCCGTCCTCGGGCGAACGTGGAGATAGCGGGTGAAATCATTCATTCCGCTGTTGCTAAATTACAAACACAGCACCCTGAGGCGCTTGTGCTAATCGCTGGAGATTTTAACCATGTGATGCTGGACAAAACATTACCTGCCTTCTTCCAGTATATGGATTTTAACACCCGAGGAAATAGGACTATTGACCTACTGTATACAAACATTAAAGACGCATACAGTGCCACCCTGCTGCCTGCGCTTGGGAAAGCAGATCATAACCCGGTTCTGCTTCAGCCTCACTACACACCAAGAGTGAGGGAGCTACATACAACCACACACTCTTTCAGGAAGTGGTCCCCTGAGGAACTACGGACTGGGATATCCTGCAGGGATCATACAGTGAGAACATTGAGGAGGTTGTTAACTGCACTACTGACTACATCAACTTCTGTATGGACATTGTAGTTCCAGTAAGAACTGTACGCTGCTATGCTAACAACAAGCCATGGATTACAAGTGACATCAAGGGTCTTTTGAACCAGAAGAAAAGGGCTTTTAAAGGCGGTAATCAGCATGAGCTCAAGCGTGTGCAGAAGGAACTCCGAGTCCAGCTCAGGACGGCGAAAGAGCAGTACAGGAGAAAGCTGGAGCAGAAGTTGCAGAACAACAGCATGAAGGAAGTGTGGGACAGGATGAAGATCATCACTGGCTGCACCTCGAAGCGGGGTGCCACCATTGAGAGAGACGTGGAGAGAGCAAACCAGATGAATAACTTCTTTAACAGGTTTGACCACCCTAAGGAGGAGGAGGAGTATAGGAACCTAATCAAGGACTTTGTTAAATGGTGCGACTCAAACTACCTACAACTGAACACCAGCAAAAACAAGGAGCTGGTGGTGGATTTTAGGAGACCCAGGCCCCTCCTGGACCCCGTGATCATCAGAGGTGACTGTGTGCAGAGGATGCAGACCTATAAATACCTGGGAGTGCAGCTGGATGATAAATTAAGACTGGACTGCCAATACTGATGCTCTGTGCAAGAGAGGACAGAGCCGACTATACTTCCTTAGAAGGCTGGTGTCCTTCAACATCTGCAATAAGATGCTGCAGATGTTCTATCAGACGGTTGTGGTGAGTGCCCTCTTCTAACAGTGGTGTGCTGGGGAGGCAGCATAAAGAAGGACGCCTCACGCCTGGACAAACTGGTGAGGAAGGCAAGCTCTGTTGTAGGCATGGAGCTGGACAGTTTTACATCCGTGGCACAGCGACGGGCACTGAGCAGGTTCCTGTCAATCATGGAGAATCCACTGCATCCACTGAACAGTATCATCTCCAGACAGAGGAGCAGCTTCAGCGAGAGACTGCTTTCACTGCCCTGCTCCACTGACAGACTGAGGAGATCGCTCCTCCTCCACACTATGCGACTCTTCAATTCCACCCGGGGTGGGGTAAAGGTTAACATTATACAAATTTATTGTCTGTTACACCTGCATTTTTATCACTATCTATCTATCTATCTATCTATCTATCTATCTATCTATCTATCTATCTATCTATCTATCTATCTATCTATCTATCTATCTATCTATCTATCTATCTATCTATCTACCTACCTACCTACCTACCTACCTACCTACCTACCTACCTACCTACCTACCTACCATACAGCAGGCAACACTAATGCAATCAGTTCATTAATACAGTCATTATGTTCTAAAAACAGAAGAAAACACTCACAACTGCTGTTACTTCCCATAGTAGAAAGTATGTATTTATTACAAAAAATATGATTTCATTATACATATTGAAACAAAAGAAAACAAAAAACCTGAAAAACTATTTATGATATTAATGAATTCTTGATAATTAAAAAAATAGATATAATTTGAACCACTCCTCATCAGAGAGAGATAATTTCCAAATTTAAGTTATTATAAGTTATATAACATGATAGATAGTTAGAATTGGATACTAACCCTCACCTATTCTGTTTCTCTTCTCAGTACTCAAATGTGGCACTTGGTACCACGGCCCACCTGCCAAGTTGTTTTGCCTACCTAAGGTAAAGTCATCCCTGATGGAGGATCGCAGGAATCATGAGAAAGAGGGGTCCTTTCTTCGGATTGGCTGGCCCAACACTGTTTCAGCCATGGAATGGCCAAATGGGGGAGGCAGTATGATGGATGAGGTCTCCAGGAGTCTAAAATGATCTAAATCTTATTATGTGATATCATCTACTATTAAATTCTGCTCCGTACTTCTAAAAAATGTTTAATTTTTTTATTGAGGATTTGTTCTGTTCTGTGTATTGTATTGTATTGTATTGACCCCCTTCTTTTGACACTCACTGCACGCCCAACCTACCTGGAAAGGGGTCTCTCTTTGAACTGTCTTTCCCAAGGTTTCTTCCATTTTTTCCCTACTAGGTTTTTTTTTGGGAGTTTTTCCTTGTCTTCTTAGAGAGTCAAGGCTGGGGGGCTGTCAAGAGGCAAGGCCTGTTAAAGCCCATTGCGGCACTTCCTGTGTGATTTTGGACTATACAAAAATAAACTGTATTGTATTATATAAGAGATCACTTTCTAATTGAGTTCCACAAGATACCTAAGGATTTTTACAAGTAAGCAAGATGAGTCTTCATTCAATCAATGCAGTTTAGAATACAAAGTTTTTGTCTTGAATGATATTATTCTACATGGTGTTACACCAGATATTGCTGTTAAGAGGTGGTGAGTGATTTCAGACCCAAGGCAATCTGAAAGATACACAAAAATGATCGGAGTACTGAGCACTTCCAAAACAAATGACCTAATGAGACAGGAACCTGTTTATAGTGTTTTAAATTTTGATGTTGTCCTGGACACATTTTTAGACAGTTTAAAATGAGTGTGATATAAGTGCCCAATGTACACTTTTTATCTGAGTTATAATATGCTCTGTGCAAATCAAACATGCAGATCCAGTCATTTGAAATTGTAATAAAAAGATGCTTTCGCCATCATGCCCTGAGGCCTACCATATAATCTATGGGTAAATTCATTAAAACTTGGTTATAAAACCTAGAAATATAGCAATAACTTCACCAAACTAGCCAGAATTGCTTCAGATGATTGGTGCAAGATGGGAAAATGTAAGCAAATTGTTTTTCACAAATTTTCTAACTTGTATGGTGGCTAATGAGATAGCAGTTGAAAAGATAAATAAATGTTGTCTATATAAAGATCTCTAAAGAACTGGGTATGAAGTGGTTTACATAAGATGAATACTGAATAGATTAGAGTAAGATGAAATATAGTTATTATAAATTGATGCAGTTGGCAAGAACATCCATGCCTTAAACTATATCCTACACTGGTGCCAAATCTTAAGTGAATAGTGAACCACAGGACTACTTGTAAATTGAAGGGAATTAGAATTATTTTATGCATAACAAGTCATAATAAGAGGATTTTTTGTACAATTTAATTTCCATCTCTAGTTTAGCAGTTTCATAATATGTTTGCAGCCCAGTGACAAAAGAGGAAGTCAGTTGGATAGTGCCATGCCTACTTAGTGCTATTAAATGTAATTATAATTTTCTTAACAACAAACTTGAAATAAAACACATCCTAAATTGTAGTCCCTATTAGTTTTAACAAGTACACACACTGTTCCTTAATCCTAGAAGTCAATTTCACCACACAACTAAATCTAATGCTTTCCAGTTGATTACAAGAATATTAATGGCAGAAATGGTTTTTATTTTGTATATATCATCTGCAGGAGGATACATTTAAAAACAAACTAAGGAATGTATTGCAAGCCTAGATCACTGCATGAAGAAATTCCAGTAACTTTATTAAAATATTTGTTGTAAGCATATAAACATTTAAATATTTAATTACCTGCTTATCTATAATTCATGTAATTGTATTTAGACAACAGATGAATGGATGGATGATCTGAGCCTATATATTCTGCATGCATGTTAGTCTTCCTCCATCAAAGGATCAATGAACCTCTAAATAGTATTTCTTAGAAAATATATGTTCTTCTTCTTTCTGAATAACTTCTAAATAACTTCTGATTGGCCTTTCATAACAAGAAATGCACATCAATTCATTCACAATTGTGTTAAACATTTCATTGGACACAAAGAAATAACCAGCTCTAGACAATGTTCTTGTCCATTGTAAGGCACAAATGCAAAATAGGTGCAAAATATATTTTATACCTATGAACTGTTCAATAACAATGGACTTGCTTGCAAAAAAACTGATTTTCTGAAGGACTTTAGCCTGGTGAGGTGATTGTTAGCAAGACTTTGTCTGCAGGAAGCTCTTGGTCCTCCTCGAGAATTCCTAAGTACTCCCAAACTAAGCAAGACACATTATTTCTCCTGTCTGCCTATTGGTTTATGTCTAGTACACCTCTCATGGAAGAAACCTTGCAGGCATCTTCACTACATATATAAACCTTCTTAGCTTTCTCCTCTTTGTCTGAAGAAGCAGTGGCTTTATTCCAAAACATATAAAATTAACTAAAAATAAAGATAAACTGACCTACTCTTCTCCTTGGTTGTGCATAGGTTTTAGTAAATACTTTTGATAATACTTGATAACACAAATATTTCTCATATACTAATCACACATAACTTAGGGTGGTCCACTATTTTCTCTTCCATTGCACATATATCTTATGATAAGCCCTCCAACTACTGTGTAAGTAATCATGCATGGGTGGTGATTATCAAATGATTGCTGAGATGCAGAGTGCATTCAAGAATACTATGAAGAAAACTGATGAAACAGGCTTCTAAATATAATAAAAAAAGGAAAATTCAGAGTTTGTTCATTTGAAGCATATAAAAATAGCTTGGAATTGCACATATTTGGGAAGGAATATATATAATAAAGAGACTTTATTAGACATTGTTTGAGCAGTGTACTATCTGCATTTGCAGCCCTTTGACTTGTTTGACAACTAATATAGTACATACAGCTAAAAGATGTCTTTCATATAAATATGATTTATTTTATTAAAATGCTTCTTGAAATATGTGCTAAGTGTTGAAAACACAATCAATACCAAAGAATATGCATTCTTTTTATTATCTAAAAACTTTGTTAAATAAACTTATATACTGTACTGATTTGAAAATGATATAAGTAATAAGTAATACTGATCTTTAATTACTAGTAAATGATCCTCCAACTCATTTTTCTTCAACTTTAAGAGAAGAAAAATGAACACCTTGGACAGTGTTCCCTACATATAGATTTTAATTATGGAATCAATTAAAGGATGCCCTGCAGCCTTAATATGCTGAAACTGCTAATTGGAACCTATTAAGATTTGAAGAAATGCTCTCTCTGAATACAAGTAATTAAGTTAAACGTTCCCCGTTTCCATCCAGCAGCTCAAACGAAGGATAAACATGTTGCAAGCATGCTGTAGGTCTGCAGCAGATGCACTTTACTGTTTTGAAGCCCTCTGCTTTATGGAGTCTGACAAACCATACATTTCAAATAATTGCAGTATTCATGGCTGCAACTGCCTATGTTCCAAATGTGATTGAAGATCATTTGGCTATTGAGATGCTAATGAGAAATGCAACTACATTATAGTGTACATAAGGTGGATAATTAATTGTCCATAAAGAGTTCCATTACAAGTACTTTTGTCCACTAATCATGAAATTCATGCCTTAGATTAATAAAAACTTCACTATACTCTGTGCATTTAAGGGTGAAAGTGGCATCAGGGAAAATTATGAGTTGCACCATAATTATATGACAGCTGCTATTTTAATATGTTTAAACATTTAATTGTGCTGAGATAGGGTGAGACCCAAGCTGAGTTCACTCTAGTCTTGTACCCAGTGGATGGGATCTGGCTCCATGGGAACTAAACACTGGATTAGATGGTTTCAAATGATGAAATAATGGAAGAAATAACACATAATTCTACTATGTATAAAGTGTCCATAAAACCAAATGCTTTTATTGAGAGTAAAACGTTTAATAATTCATTTAATGATACAGCTTTGCATGGGCTTCAGGCTACTTTTGAACTATACAAAAAGTAACAGCAACAATGAATCTACATATTACAATATGACTCACCCATACACTTTCATACAACATTTCAGAAGCAAAGCATCTCAAGTAACTAAGGAAGAAATATTAGCCATTATTTGCAATGACATTCTAGTTATTTACATTTTCACTTTATTTCTTTTCTCATTGCAGATCCACATAAATTTGGCACAGTTCTTCCTGAGACTAAACAAAACAAAAAAATGCAGTTGTGTTCTTTTTATTCAGTTTTCCATTCAGTGATGACCTGTCATTAATACTTGTGCTCCACCTTCAGCAACCTCTTTATATTATACATACATCTATAATGTCTTTATTTAATACTAAACCTGGCTGGCCTTGGAAAATCTGCTTAACCCTGCATTCAACAGATCTTGGACATTTACATCTTGTGAGGAAAAATGGAACAACAATAGAAAGATAAAATGGACTTCTGCCCTAAAAACAACGTACCGATTCAGTTACAACTTTTCAGTGGGACTGTCCTAGATTCAGGCAGTCCTTTAACATGATACAATCAAAGAAAGAAACACTGCTTCAAAAACAACCCTTACGTGGTTTTCTGCTGTTCATTTCATTTTCCAATTACATTATTTATAGACCATGTACAACTTTAATTGACAGTGAAAGCCATTCAAAGTTTGCAAGTAGGACTCTGGACAATTTCTGAAACAAAAAGAGATTAAGCATTTGTGGACTATTCACATGACTTTTTCTTTGCTGATATACAGTACACTGTTTTAATACTTAATTCAAACTGCCAATGATCTGTTTGACTTTATTTTGTATTTTATTAAGCACCATGGCCCCTTAGAAGTTTATTTACTTTGTGATCTGTATGAAGCATTTGTTTCTAGCAGCACTTAATTGCAGGGACTATAATTTAGGGCTCACTATAGTGCATCTATTAGTCTCTTGTTTCTGTGTAACCCAAATAAAGCATTTTGTAAGGTTTTGTTGCAGGTTAGAAAAATATATTAGTGTCTATATGCATAGATATATGTACTGAATTCTGTTTTGTTACTGTGGGCCTAGAGCTAAAATAGCACCCACTGTGCTGCCTCCTGCCTTGAGGACAGTGTTGTCAGATCAGTTTCCAGCAACCCTGGATGAAATTATGTAAGTTTTAGAATGTTACTTTGTGTTCTATGTTTTACATGTATTATTACTGTATATATTTAAAGAGTGAGGTTTTAGGCTGTGGAGCATAAATTACACGACAGACTTCCAAAGTTCTGCCTGAGCCACGCATCAGTCCAGGTAATACTGTGGAGAATGGAAGGCTTAACACGTGGCTCAAATCTTGGCGTAGGTTAGAAGGGTATAAGTTTATGAAGTATTGGGACTCCTTTTGGAAGAGATTGGACCTGTTCTATTGCAACAGGTTACATCTGAACCAGAGTGCACCAATGTGTTCTGGAGGCGTATGAGCAGGTTAGTTGAGGACTATTTAAACTAGGGTATGGGGGCCAATGTTAATTCTAACCCATAACATGTTTAAATGTAAATGTAAAATGAGTAACATATTAAAAATAGCTTGCCTTAATGCTAGAAGTATCAAAAATAAAATAAATCAGTTGTAGTTATACGTAGAGGTGCATAATTATGATATTATAGCAATAGTTGAAACCTGGCTAAATAACAAAGAAAGGATAGACAGAATAGAAATGAAGGTAGGGTTGCTGTCTATGTCAAACAGAATTTAAACGTAAGTCATCTTCAGTTGGACCATGAGCCCCATCTTAATGAGGACATGTGGCTCCTCCTGGAAAGCTTTAGAGAAAGAAGTCTTATTTTTAGAAATGTGTTATAGACTGCTCAATGCAGACAGTACTTTCAATGCACATCTTTTTAGTAATATTAAAATGGCAAGTTTACAAGGGGATATTATTGTCTTGGGGGACTTTAACTACCTGAACATTAACTGGTATAACCTTGCAAATAGTGGAGCACAAGAGCAGGAACTTTTAAAAGTAATCAGTGACTGTTTTTTAACACAATATTTTAAAGCACCAACATGAGGGGAACCCTGTCTGGGTTTAGTAATTTGTAATAATCAGTGTAAAGGTGGGTGGGGTAGATAATTTTACCATTATTGCACATCACAAGTAAATTAATTGAAGGAATTATTAAGGATAAAATTAAGAAACACATAAGTGCAAAATTAGTTCAGATACAGGAGGCAGAGGGTTATGGTGTAAAGAGCCCTACCAGAATTGGCTGATGTCAAGAGTGGTTGTTCCACAGGAGTCAGTGCTGGTTCCGCTGCTATTTTTAATACATTGTGACATGCAGGCAGCTGGTGATGGGCTATATGGGAGCTGAAACAGTTTAAAGCTGTAAGGGATGGAACTGGGTGAAGGATTTCTGTTTAGTAAGGGGCGGACACACCTCTTAGGAGATGAGTGATGGGAGATGTTAGGAGAAAAAGGAAGGTGCTGCAGAAGTAAGCCTTTTAGTAGGAGACAATAAGCAGGAGTGTTTGTGGTATACAGAAAGACAGAATGTGAGTATCAGGAGTTAAACTGACTGGTATAGGGAAAGCTTTATTTTACTATTTTGGAGGTGTGCTTCATAACCTAGATAACGGAGTATACAACTGGGCACTGTTTTTTATGGAACGAAAACTTCAGTACCTCTGAGTTGTGTTGGCTTATTACACTGGTTGTTACACTGGTTATCAGAAGTGGACCATGGAACAGGACAAAGTGACCAGAGAAGAGTTGCCACACTTTATTTTGGTTGGATCCCGATGTTGGTGTCTGGAGGAAAGTGCAGACGACATGAAAAAAACAGGTCATTTTGGCAGTAGCAATATATGCAGGGAATGATAGTGGCTAGGTGCTGTTAGTGGAAGGTGACAATTTATTTGAAGTGACAGCGTCAACGGCAAGTTATAACTCACTGAACATTTCTGGAATCACCCAGCACCAAATACTGGTGAGTAGTCGAAGCCTCAGTATCCAGGCTCGATAGAGTGGGAGGAGTTTAGGCTCTGATTTGAGCTGCTAGCCATGATGCAGCGATGGTCTGAAGAGTAAGGGGCTGGGCAGCCTCTAGTATATGTGTCAGAAGGTGTGGTCTCAACATTAGCAGAAGCGCTACACCAAGGTTACTGTGAATAGTCAGCTTTGTTAACCCAATTGGAAGACTATGCACTTAGAGATAGGGATGTGAGAACACAGAGGATGAAGTGGGACCAATCTTCAAGCATCCCACAGGCACGAGCATTGACCAGACTGTCATTTTCTTAGGGTTCTGTTATATATGATACCAATACAGCTGAACATAATACAGAAAAAGTTGTTTGAAGAAAACTTTAACGATTAAATTATAAAGTGTTTCACTTACAGATTAGCCGAATATTTAGTCCAGTTCCTTAATTCTCTAGGGAGTGTCTAAAAATTAACAATAAGTAAACATAAACTAACGTAAGAAAGTGTTTTAAAATTACTTATCCTGACAGAGACCAGCATTGAAACCAGGGCACATGGATGGAGTTGGGGACTGGGAAGCTTACTAGAGGTGCTTCTGGATTTTGGCAGTGGTGAATGGATGGCATTCTCAGGAATAGACTGTGTAGTAAGCTGCCGCTTTGGAGAATGATGCCCTAATAGCCTTGACAGACTTGGGAGAAGAGGAACTACTTGAAGTGGACAGGCTAGAAGCTGCACCGGAGCAATGATTTAGGCAGGTGGAATACGCTCCAAGCATAAGGCAACAGTTGGGGAGTGCACCCATGCTGCAATGGAGAGCTTGGGAAGATTTGCTGCAGAAGTGCAATTTCTAGTTAAAAGAGGCTATTCACATTTTGATTGGACAGCTCAAGAGGAATTGGCAAGAATATCCTTTAACCAGGGATTTATACCCCCTTTAGTGAGACAACAGGTTCGATTCACAAAGCCAACTACATTGCAGGAAGCTTTACAGATGGCACAAGAGGCTGAACATGTATAAATAGATGGTTACCTGACTTGCAACTCCACAACTACAAGGACCAAGGTTCAATTAGATGGGAAGGGCATTGCCCAAAGTCAACAGATGCAAGTAAGTGTGCATGAGCAGGAGCAGCCGACAATACACATGACAGTATCATTCTCCCAAGCACGAAGGTCACTGTGCCCAGGGAAACCACTTTTCTGCACTGCTGTGGTACAGTAGGTCACCTGCAGTGCTTCTACCCAGACTAAGCAGAACCCATAAAACAACAACAGGGAAAAAGTTAGGGACCCATGTAGGAGGAATAGCGTGGGCCCCACATCTAGTCCCATCTTCAGATATTCTGCAAGGACAGGTTATTCCACATCTGATGTCGGTCAGTTGATTAGGAGCAGGAACATACTACTGTATCCATACGTGGATAGGGTGGGTGTGTCTGTAAGGCCCTAATTGACACCAATTCAACAGCCACTGTTGTCAGACATGACTAGTCGCTAAAGGGGTCACAGGTTACAGGCACTAGCACATTCTTGAATACAGCTTCAGGTGATTTGTCACCTATGCAGGGACACAACCAGGTACATATTAAAGTTGGTGAACACTGCTAGACCTTGAAGGTTTGGGTGGCGAAGATTAAACATCCTTGTATCTTGGGATTGAACTTTTTGAGGATGGCTAGAGTGCAAGTTGACCTTCAAAAAGGGGTTCTTAGATTTCCAGGTTGAGTTGTATTCGATCTGTTGGGACACTGTAACAGTATAGGAGACACTGTCACCCAGGTGCTACAACCAGACTGTGTTTCAGTCTCTGATCACCCTGACTCATCATCTGAAGACCATTCAAGACTTGTGGGAGGGGAATAAAGAGAGGCTGTCTCCTAGTCAACGGCATCAACTTTGGGAGATTCTGGAAGAGTTCCAGGATCATTTTGTCACCTCCTCCTACACCACGAAATTCACACAGGTGATGCCCTCCACATTTGACAGCACCAGGCACATTCCTCTAGCAAGACAGAAGGCTGCCGATGCCATCATAAAGGTGATGCGAGAGGCTGGAATTATAGAGCCCCCTGAGTCGCCATAGGTCTTCCCTGTCATCCTCAAACCAAAAGAGACAGCCATTGGCACTTCTGTGTCAAGTATGCAAAACTAAATGCTGTCACCATGAAGAATTCATATCGCCAGCCTTGATTCGATGAGTCCCTTGATCTGGCTGCAAGATCTACCTGGCTCTCATCATTTGATCTGAGAAGTGGATACTGACAAGTGGCACTAACCCCTGAAATAAAGGACAAGACTACATTTACAACTGGCAAATGTTTGTAGCAGTTCCAAGTCATACCTTTTGCACTATGCAATGCACCAGACGCTTTTGAAAGGCCGGTTGGACAAGGTGTTGGCTGCTATACCGGGCACCCAATGCTTTGATAGACATGACAATTTTCTGGAGCACGAGAAGACCTTTGTGGAAGCTGTAGACTCTCCATGAAACGTAATGAAGAGGCTTCAAGCAGCCAATCTCAAGCTCCACTCTGAGAAGTGCCACTTGCTGAGATGAGAGGTGACTTTCCTTGGGCACTGTGTGAATGGCCAGGGAATTACTACTGAAGAAAGCATGGTAGCCACAGTGCAGATGGTTTATTTTGAAACACAGATGCCTTCTGAGTATTTCAGATGTTAAATACATCCCTTATCTAGGGGTGATAGATAGATAGATAGATAGATAGATAGATAGATAGATAGATAGATAGATAGATAGATAGATAGATAGATAGATAGATAGATAGATAGATAGATAGATAGATAGATAGAATTCACAAATTTTCAGTTTTCAAATTTTTCAAACCAATGACAAGTCAAGGAGTTCCTAGGGCTGGCTTCTTACTATCGACACTTTGTGCCTGCATTTGCCACCATAGCAGCACCATTACATCATCTGTTACACCAGGGTGAGATGTTACAGTGGGGTGAAGATCAGCAGACTGCTTTCACTAATCTAGAAGGCTCTTTGCCAGGCTCCCATCCTAGCATAACCAGAGGTGAGTTTACCATTTCTGTTCGATACCAATGCCAGCAATGTAAGGATTGAAGCAGTGCTGTCACAGACATTCGGTTGGGAGCGGGTTGTGGCTTACTACAGTTAGGCCATAAGTTGACCTGAGATGAACTATTGCATGACCTGAAGAAAGCTGCTGGCTGTAGTTTAAGCCATTGAGCATTTCCAACACTATTATTGTGGCTTGCCCTTTGTGGTGTGAACCGACCATGCCATCATTAAGTGGCTGCTCACCTTTAGAGAACCTGAGGGCCAAGTGGCTCAGTGGCTGGAGCACCTACAGGCATTCTAGTCTGATGACCAGCATTGCTCTGTCTCAGCATCCTTGTCTAGTAGTGTGCTGTGCACAATGTGAACAGCATGCGAATCAAAGGGAACACCAAATGAGAATGAGTGCTCCTTGCTGCCAGGCGGTAGTCATACCCAAGAGGGTGGAGGACTGGTAGGCTAGTCAAGAAATTAATCCAGAGCTGAACCTGATCCTATATTGGTTTGAGGAAGGACAGCGACTCACCTGGGCTGAAGCTGCGACTGAGTCACCTGTTGTAAAGGGTCTGTGGTCTCAGTGAAGAAGTGTATCTCTTATGGTAGGTTCTTTAAAGAGGCGATAGTAAAACCCATAAATGGAGGAGGAAAGATGGCAGGTGGTCATGCCTTGTTCTCACAAAGGTGAGGTGCACTGGAGTGTACATGTTCTCCAGGTGTTGGACTCTTTGGCATTACTAAGACCCTGAGGAGGAGGCAGCAGCCATTTTACTAGGGCAGCAGTCAGAAGGATATACAGGATTATTGTAGACAGTGTCATATCTGCACGGCAAGGAAGGGTCCATCACAGCAGTCCACTCTGCCTCTGTAGCAATATCAGGTGGTGGCTCCTATGCAGTGAGTGGCTGCTGACATTCCTGGACCATTTCCTTGTCCCTACAGAGGTAACTGCCATGTATTGGTTGCAATACATAACTAATTGGCCTGAAGCTTATGCCCTCCCTGACAAGGAAGCCAAGACTGTGGCAGAGGCTCTCATTGGGGGATTTTTCAGCAGGTTTGGGGGTACCAGGTGAACTGCACTCAGATCAGGGCAGGATATTCCAAGAGGTGTGCCAACAAATGGGCATTCGGAAGACCAGCACCACATTCCTGCACTCGCAGAGTGATGGGCCGATAGAGTGACTTATACAGACAGACAACACAACTGGCCCTAACCACATTTCGGGATCAGTGAGACTGGGATCAGCAGCTACCCTTGGTGCTGCTGGGATGTTGGTCTGCAGCACAGGAGTCTTCTTGTTGCACTGCTGCCATGGTGATGTTGGGCAGAGAGCTAAGAACACCTGCAGACCTTGCATTTGGGATACCACATGATACACCATCTGATGTTTCTAGTCCTGAATATACCCACAGATTGCCTGAGACCATTGGCAAATAAAATGTAATTAGGTAAATGTAAAGTATTATATGTAAGAAGTAAAAATGTTAGGTTTGAATACACAATGGGAGGTATTAAAATCAAAAGTACACCTTATGAGAAGGATTTAGGAGTTGTAGTGGACTCAGCACTACCAACTGCCAGACAGTGTTCAGAAGCTATTAAGAAGGCTAGCAGAAAATTAGGTTATATAGCAGAGTAGAGTACAGGTCCAAGGAGGTTAAGCTCAAACTTTATAATGCATTGGTGAGGCATCATCTGGAGCAGGGGTAGGCAACGTCGGTCCTGGAGTGCCACAGTATGTGCAGGTTTTTGTTCCAACCCAGTTCCTTAACGAGAACTCAATTATTGCTGATGAAGCACATATTGCTTAAGTGACATTTTAATGCTTCATTTTAGTGGTCTCGCTTGTTAAGGTTCTCCAACCTTAATTGCTTATTTCAATCTTAAACTGCTGCATTCAGTGTTTTAATTGCTCCTTATTAGCAATAAGATGTAAAACAGGGGTAGGCAATGTTGGTCCTGGTGAGCCGCAGTGGCTACAGGTTTTCATTCAACCCAATTGCTTAATTAGAAACCAATCATTGCCAATCTCAGACCTTATTTAATTTTATGGCTTGTTAGTCTGTGCAATGTAAGGCTTTTATATCATAGATTTTTTTCCTTTCCAAGGATATCATCCAAATGATTTGAAGCCTAAAACAGATAATTTTCAGTCTGTCACATTTTTCTATTAAGTGTTTTATTAAATCAAACCATGCATGATGAACACACACAGATGTAATTGGAAAAAAGATAGCTGGAGAACTGCTGGCTGCTTTGTCTTTTACATCTTATTGCTAATAAGGAGCAATTAAAACACTGAATGCAGCAGTTTAAGATTGAAATAAGCAATTAAGGTTGGAGAACCTTAACAAGCGAGACCACTAAAATGAAGCATCAAAATGTCACTTAAGCAATATGTGCTTCATCAGCAATAATTGAGTTCTCGTTAAGGAACTGGGTTGGAACAAAAACCTGCACATACTGTGGCACTCCAGGACCGACGTTGCCTACCCCTGATCTGGAGTACTGTGTACAGTTTTGATAAATTTCACAAAAACATTAGGAAGTTTTTCTTTACACAGAGAACCACACACACATGGAAAAGATAATAAATAGTGTGTTAGACATCAGGACATTAGGCACTATTAAAACTAGACTATGTTTTTTAGAAGAATTAAGTGGATGGCACTGTCGAGCTTTGTTGGGCTGAATAGCTTGTACTTGTCTAGATTGTTCTAATGTTCTAATATCTATTGTTATCTGAGCCTATACAATTACTACTGACATATGCATGAAAAATTTAATTGATCTTATGGTGTGCAGTAGCAGTAGCATTTAGCACTTTTTCCTCATTGCTCCTAAAACCCAAGGCTGGTTGATGTAGAATGTATACATTTCTGTCATGTCTGCATAATGTCCTGGTTCTCTTGCTTGTTTCAGTCTGAAAAAGAATTGTCTCTCTGATTTATTTGTAACTTAAAATGAGCCTTGAATGAGTCTGTGTGTGTGGCTGTGATGAAATCAAAATTTCTGTTATAAATGGGTTAGCTTTGACTTAAAGTAACCATGTAATAAAAAGTGGGTTTGGCAAATGGATGGATGCAAAAATGCAATCTGACTTGGAAACATGTATATCAGTCAGCTTCTTGTGTTAAATGGTACCTAATATATATTGCCCATAAACTATAATCTGTTAGCTGAAAAAAACTAAATCTTTCCAAAAAAGTTAAACCGAAATGTTTATTGTTCTCTGAGAAATGCTGATAGTCTCACAAGGGAATTAATGAGCCCAACACACACTGTATGCATATATATTGTATACATATATATTGGTAAAAGGACCATAAACACTGTATATATATATATATATATATATATATATATCCATCCATCCATCTATTTTCCAACCCGCTGAATCCGAACACAGGGTCACGGGGGTCTGCTGGAGCCAGTCCCAGCCAACACAGGGCACAAGGCAGGAAACAATCCTGGGCAGGGTGCCAACCCACCGCAGGACACACACAAACACACCAAGCACACACTAGGGCCAATTTAGAATCGCCAATCCACCTAACCGGCACGTCTTTGGACTGTGGGAGGAAACCGGAGCGCCCAGAGGAAACCCACGCAGACACGGGGAGAACATGCAAACTCCACGCAGGGAGGACCCGGGAAGCGAACCCGGGTCCCCAGGTCTCCCAACTGCGAGGCAGCAGCGCTACCCACTGCGCCACCGTGCCGCCCATATATATATATATATTGTGGAAAGCAGCCCGAACACAGACAGGCAGAAATTGTTTCAATCACCACAACACGTTTATTTACAATACTATGTACAAGTGAAACACACACAACCCCAGTACTCCCCCAAAGTTCAGGCCTCTCTCACTGATGCCTCTCTCTCTTCAGGCCACCTCCTTTCCTCTCCTCTCGAGCTTCGTTCTTCTCCGCTCCTGACTCAAGCCATCGAACGGAGGAAAGCGACCCCTTTTATAATTACCCGGATGTGCCCCTATAGGGTTGAGCTTCCAAGCTCAGATCCCGTGGTCTCTAAAGCCACCAGGGTGGTCACCCCCTCAGGGTCTGGAGGAGGCGCAATCCCTCTTCCGGTCCTTCCGTGCATCCCGGCTGGGTGCCACCCCCAGCTGCTTGCCACTATATATACTGTATGTAGGTAAAATGTCAAAGGGTCATTTTGAATATTAATATCAATAAGCAGAGTAGGCAGGCTGAAGAAGATAAAAAGCTTAATCAGTCATGCTGGAGATACTTTAAAAAAAAAACTCCTGACTTTCAAAAATCCTGAACCAAAACTTACAGTTTCAAGAGGATTTTAAAATATTGCAATTAAGTTTTAGTTGCTGTGTTTATGGTGTACTGTCAAGCTTTACTAAAATGTCTACTTCATACATTATTTTATTACAGTCAAAATTTGAATGCTATGCACTTTAGCAATGATATAAAGTAAACATTTTGGTTCTACTCCTGTACAGTATATGTAACACTAAGTGCTTCCATCACAGGGCTAACACACAAACATGTGCATGCACTTTCAAATACACCTGGGTCAATATAGCATTGCCAATCCACCCAACCTGCATGTCTTTGGACTAGGAGAAAACCAGAACACCCAGAGGACCCAGGAGAACACATGGAGAATATGAAAACTCCACATAAGGAGGATCGAGGATGTAAACCCTAGCCTCATTGCTGCGAGGCAACAGCACTACTAATGTTTTTATGTTTGTTTTTTACAATATGCTTCTAATTTAGGCTATATTTAAAGGGTGATATTGTAAATGTCACAATTATTTTAAATCAAACATATATGTGTGTGCATTTATATTAAATAATCTTTCATAGTTATCAAATTGTTCCATCCATAGTCTAAATTGCTTTCATGAAATTTAATAATTAAGTGGAAACAATTCAATTACTACTTTACTTAGAAAGCTATTAAATTCAATATAGACTTCTGATTGTTTGTTTAAAAATGGAAAGGCATCTGCTTTTAAAATGTTATGGTTATTTAGAACTGAAATCTCACCAGCCTTTATGCAAACATGCTTTGTGTTTTTCATCTATTTAGTATCTTATTGTCCATGTGTTTTTAGGAAACTACCTAAACGAAGGTTTGCCATTACCAGTGTCATTGAGGAGTTTTGCCCATTAGGCTTTTTTTGCCCAAAAACCCTTTATTTTATTCTTACATTGTGGGCTATATTGCTGTGTCTGTGGGTTGAGGTTCTCTGGCACTTCCTTGTGGTTACAGCATGTATTAGTATTAGTATTAGTAAATTGTTCTACACCTTAATCAGAGGCTGAAAAAGCTACACATAAATAATTAAATCTGTGCCTTTAATTTCCCAGTATTTTTCCACTTTTTAATGATATTTCAGTTCCTGCTAAAATCTTTCCAGCCATTACTTATGAAACTCATCTAATCCTGTGGTGCAGCTTATGTGCAAATGAAAGAATCAGTCCTGGATGGAGTCATCAGTTAACTTAACCTACTGTATGCATTTCTGGAATATCAGAGGAATGTAGTCCCCAATAATGTATTCCCATTATACATCTTGCAAATTGTTTTTATAGAAAGTAACCACTGAAATATCACCCTAAAATCTAAATGGAATTCCTATTATTTCTATTTTACATTAATTTACTGTATGCACATTACTTTCTTTAAAAGTATATTTAATTTTTAAATATCTTTACATATCACTATTAGCTTTTCTTTTATATACACACTGTCACATCTAATGACAGTATTTTCTTAAGCATATTGTAATGTAATTATCTGTATTTGTCATGTCTAATTGTCACTAAATATTTAATTAGCTTGTGTAACTGCACATAATGTAATTTAATCATAAATGACTTGACTGCTTATTATCTAAACGTCTGTCTGTAAAATCAATTAGAAACATAGAGAATTCAATTTGTAATGCCACAGTAATCCTTTTAAGTACGTATCAATGACCTTTTGGCTTCTGGTTTTTATGTCACAAAGTAGTATATTAATATATATTGACTGGAAACTTTTTACTGGACTATACTCAATGAGAGTTTTTATAGTATATGGCACAGATTTGCTTTTTAAGCATCACAAATTACAAGTAAATAACACAATAAAAGGTTCCTAAGTGATGTTCCTAAGTGATGTTCCCAGTGCTAAAGCTGTGCAATATGTCAAACTTGCTTTGTAAGCACTGCCTGTTTATTTAGTGTGACTCAGCTTTCCAGGTTAGGAAGATGTCAGATTTGTTGTATTGTTTTCAATTGTAACACTTTAAAGGGCTGCATGTGGGTTAGAAAGACATTGGAGTTTTCATTAAAGTTTAACTTTTCTGCCCTGATCATTAGCATAATCCATTTGGTGTCCCAACTAATCTTTAATGAAATGTTCCAATAACATGTTTACTGTATAATAATAACAGAATCAGAAGCTCTTATTATAGGTAAAACTAAGGACAGTCAAAATGTTTTGTGCATGATATCCTATATGTTTGTAGGTCAGCTTTAATGGTGTTAAATGCTGAGCTGTAATTTATAAACTGGACTATGACATAGCAGTTTGTATCATCCACATATGCCAGAATAGTGTGAAGTATCTAATGACATAGTCAAGCAAGGAAGAATAAAAAAAATGTTTTGGTCTTACCTGGATGAATCTTTTTGAACGGTTTATCCATCACAAGGAAAGAGAGATTAAACACCAGATATTATAGGACAAAGTGGTTATTACTCATTTTTCTAGGCTTTTAGTGGCACACAAGGTCTGTTAAGACAGTATATTTAATATAGATGTAGAAATTAAACTGCTGGACCCTACCTGCATTCCTCAATAAATGGCTGAACTGTAACTCTAAAAACACTTTTGTCAGCTCTGTACTTCATCTGATAACAAAGGTGTAAATCAGAGTTTGCACTCCTTCAAAACAAAATGCACCAAAATGAACATTCATTTAAGGCTTATAACCATAAAATGAACTCTGGCCGGATGTGATGGACAAAGTAGGGTACCTATAAGCAGGCACTGGATCTGTAACTGGAAGACTTTGAACACCAGAGGTTACACCTTTATTCAAAACTAGCTGCATTCATCTCTTCTGTGTCTTTGGGTAGCTTAAAGCTAATGATCTGTTCTCGATGAGCACCTGAAAACTGATGAGCCACTCTCTTTAAAGTGAGAAGCCACCTAATTTCTGTGGAGCAAAAAGCTCATAAACTTCATTTGGCATGGAAGCCACTCTCCATACAGTTTTGTACTGGAAGCATTGAAATAGGTCTAACATCCATTCTGCCAAGCCAAGCTCTGTGTCAGTCACTGAGCCCTGTCTGAAAAGACTGAAAAACAGCCATTACTTCAAGAAGGGAACTTCCGCACCTGCATTCTTGTGCCAGAAATAGTAATGCTTTTCCCAATTAAGTTGCAGAGAAAATAGCAAAAAGCCTAACAATCAGCTGAGGAAGGCAGCATCACACCATATCACGGACATGGTAGTAAACACCAAGAGTGTATTCCAACACAAGAAGAGCCCTTCACTTGAACCCGAAGAAACAACACTCAACTCTTATCCTTGAAGGCTTGGTATCATAAAATTTGTTATCAGTGCCAAGATAAATTACAACTCTAAATAGCCAGTTGACAGTCTGCCTTTTCTGTGGTATATGTTTGGCTATATTGTGTCCATCCATCCATCCATTATCCAACCCGCTGAATCCGAACACAGGATCACGGGGGTCTGCTGGAGCCAATCCCAGCCAACACAGGGCACAAGGCAGGAACCAATCCCGGGCAGGGTGCCAACCCACCGCAGGTATTGTGTCCAGCTTTCTGTGTTAATATATATGCAGTTACCATATTTGTATAATCTTTGTGTTTATAAATAAATTACATATTATTCTGTATCACAAAACAAGTGTGCTTCAGTTACCTTGATACAAGTCTAACAGCTAGAAACTCCTAATACAGAGAAAGGTAGGGAAAATAAGTGTTTAACTGACTGATTAATTAACATCAATTCTCCTCCTAACAAAATTCACATTTTCTGCACTGTTCAATTAAATTTAAAAGTATCTGAAATGTAAAAAGTACCCATGCCACTTATCACCACAGGGTCCAAGCGCCAAACTCAAGAACTGATGCCTCCATGTTATTAGCTGGATCTGCAGGTTCGTATCCAGTGTGAAAACATTAATTCTTCTGTTCATAAGAACTGATTACAGGTAGAAGTACTGAGAACTCAATAGGAAACATATAATAAAAATGATCATTTTTCAATGCTAGCAATAATGAAATGACTCACCAAGTTTGTGTCAAAATTTGAGTAACATATGAGAGAATGCCTAGAGGTTGCATGTGAAATTATTTTGGGTGATGGCAAGGCTAAAAACCTAATGAAACTGTGTGCTGAGCTTTGAGATGCATTCTGGTATTCATCAATGCATATGTCGAATTAGTAAAATACACAGATTTGTGTTTACATAATGTACTGTATATGATAATACTTTCCATTATGAACTTCATAAATGGGGATTTATGATACCAAATTCATTTTGCTATAGAACTATAGACTATGAAATACATTCTAAAGCAATACATTCTACAAAACAAAACAACTGCCTCTCTTTAGAAAGATGCCATCATATTTGTATGGCTAACATCCACATCAACAGTTATTTCATACACAATGCATACCAATCCAACCCCACATCATGCAGTGTTTCTGTACTAATGGCAGGATAATACCAGACACAAATTATGAGGAAGAAACAAAAAACAGACAAGGACATTAACATTAGCACTTATAATAAAGCCATTTTCATCTATGTACATGCTCAAAGTATAGATGCAAACTTATATCTTCCATTTAGCTGTTCAGAGTCCTTGAAAATGTATAAAATAGCCTTTGACATTCATCTTCAAATTCAAATTATTCTTGAAAAAAGTTCTTTTTTTCCATATCTTGCAAACAAATTATACTCAATTAATTAATTTAAAAGAAAGTGGCTCAGCTAATTATAAACTGCATTATCTGACAAAATGTAATTTCATTAAGGTTTATAATGACAATTATTTGACACTTAATTGAATCTCAGTCTCTGTAAAGCTGCAAATGAAATCACTGAACTTTGATTAGTTGCACCAATAAGAAGCTGCTTGGCAAGGAAACTTTCTGTCTTACAAGATAACAAAAATTAAAAAGTAGGATAACATTTTTTGTTAACCTTAACATTTTTTCATGAAAAATTAACACCAGTTACCTTGAAATAATATCATTCATGAATATCAAAATTAGG
Source organism: Erpetoichthys calabaricus (assembly GCF_900747795.2). Classification (NCBI taxonomy): domain Eukaryota; kingdom Metazoa; phylum Chordata; class Cladistia; order Polypteriformes; family Polypteridae; genus Erpetoichthys; species Erpetoichthys calabaricus. The sequence continues at coordinate 131,304,678 of NC_041399.2, forward strand.
CACACTGCTCTTTTGAAAGCTGCTGGACTGACCTTTTAGGTACATTGGCTATACATCATACACTTCATTTTTGTACCAAAATAATTGCACCTATCTATTAAAGTACATCAGGTGTATAAGCAGAAATGGAAGAATGAAGCACATTAAAAAATTATAAAAATGAATTTAGGATATTATTAAGGTACACTATAACATTTTTATGTAACTAGCTCTTTATGCTGCATGATTCAGCCTTCTGTTTCACTCACCGAGTTAAAGCTTAAAGAGAAAATTCCTGAAAGATACTCTATTCAGCTGTCTTAGCTGACACCCTGGCCTTTGTACCATTTTCAATGCTGTAGCTAACTTGCTGTGCAGCGCCCTGAGGTGGGCCCCTCCTGTCTAGCATAACTGTTAGTAATTTATTCGCAACTAGATCCTAGTGGCTGGCGGGACAGTGGTGTCCATGACCGCAACACTATCAGATCACACCCTGGTGACAAACCAACCGGCTCTCTAAATGGAATTTGTAATAACTTTTTTAATCACTTTATTACAGCAGCTGTAAGTTAGTGACAATAAAATAAATTGTGGGAATGGAATGTGGGAGGTGTGGGTAGTAGTAGTACATAAATATATGTAAGACTAGCCATCCCCGCGGCTTTGTCCACATAGTAATGAAACAGGACAGTGAGGAGGGCCCTGCTCAGCTCCCTACTCATGACGTCATACTTACCCATCCCCTTGGCCCGCAGCCTCGGATTAGCACAAATATATCACTCCTGCAAGCGAACCATGATTCTTAGTGCAATGAAAGAAATCACAAAATCATCCGGAATGTTTAAGCAAATTATAGGAAAAACCCGATCTAAATTTGTTAATTAGTTCTCTCGTTCACTAACTAAGCGGAGGTAAGTTATGCCCCAAGGCTGGCTCGTGAGTGAGGAGGGCCCCACCCCCCTCCCCTTGGCTCACTGTGTGTCTCTCGGATTCGCTCAAATAAATCAGTACTGCAAGTGAATTATAATACATAGTGCAATGACAACCAGAATGTTCAAGCAAATTATAGAAAAAAACCCGATCTAAATCCGTTTGGTATTTATATATATAGAAATGTGGACCCACTTACTTTTCCAAGACAACTTTGTGAAGTTAGATGATTAAAATGTAATGTAAGCTAGAAAGTAGAAACTGTACTGTGCTATAAAATGAAGCAGTTTCAATTATAACAACAGCAACAAATTATAATGACAAGACCAGCTGACAGGATACTACTACACGAAGTGAGGTGTCAACGGTTCCAAGGGGCTTGGTGCTAGCCACAGTGGATGCAAAAGGATGGTGGCTAAGGTTGTACTGCCACCCCAGGAGAACAACTAAACCCCGGGTTGCTGCACGATCAGAAAAATGCTAGGGAAAAGCAGTTTGCTATTAAAACTCTTTCAGGGTAATGTGACCAATGCTCATCCTTACAGTATATACAGTATGACACCTCACCACATGCTCCAGATCAGCATCAGACAATAAGCATTACCACGATGAAGAAGAGAAAAAAAATATATACATGTATATTTATACATAGACAGAAAAAAAACAAACAAGTACCTAACATAGAATCAAAAATAACCTTTCACAGAGTAGGGGGCGAGATGTTTTTGCCTAAGATAAACCAGTTTCCCAAATTGGTTTACTGTCCTTACAGTACCTGAGCAAGATATAAAGTGGAAGCCTCACGGAGTACGCCGGCCTCCGAGCCGATAAAAAAAATTCTGTCCTACCGGTCCAAAGAGTCGATTGCCCCAGCGAAACCAAAAAAGTACGTATTCAGAGACATGTCTCCCTTGTATCGCCGAGTGACAAAAAAAACTTCTTCCAGCAGGTGTATTCTTGGCGCTTCCTTGTTGCTTCTCCTTGCTTCACCGCATGATGTCTATCTCTTTCTCTCCCCCCCTTCTTTCCTGGTTAAAAGTCGGGTTGGATAATGAATGGATGGATGGATGGATGGATGGATGGATGGATGGATGGATGGATGGAAGTCTTCAGCCTCCAATTGTCCTGTCCATGTTGTGACCTCCCACTTAAAGGTGTATTATCAGTAATCCACTTTCTTGAAGTGCACCCTAAGGAGCTGCAAACTGACAATGGGACAATAGCACATGTGGCACTAATACAAGGTGAGTCATAAAAAGGTGGACTGCAACTGCCAGGAGTCTCAGCCCAGCTGAGAAGACCTGTGTGGGTGAGCAGGGTGAGACAATGAATGAAGCACTGAGACAGAGAGTGAAGATGATCCTGTATGGGGATTTATTCTTTGTTTTATTTATTTTTTAAAAAGATTATTTATTGGATGGTTTTTAACTTCTTCACTTCACTGTTTTATTGTATTATGAATTGAAGAATATTTACTGAACTGCAGAACTTACTGGACACTGCTTTTATTGTGTGAATTAAAAAGCAGGAAGTACTTTGCACCAATATTGTTTGTTAGAGTATTAATTGCACTAGTTGTCCCAGTTCATGACTTTTGATATACATGTGCAAGAAGGGGTAATGCCAACTGCAACCTGGGCATCATACCTATTAATATTATAAGAAGACTGTAATACTGCATGCCTTGTCATAGCACCATAAAAGAGACAAAAGGAAATCTGTTGCAACAGGTTATATGTTCTACTAAAAAGAGGAATAATAACATTCCAGGCTAAAGGTTGGCTATTTTTTTTTAATTTCCTGTTTTGCAGGCCAATTATGAAGGGGGATGTATATTGTTAAGACCCATGTTTTGGTAGATTCAGCCCAAACCAATTCCAGTACAATCAACATGATGTTTCGTAACTCAGTTTTACAAATACTTCAAGATATATTCAGGTAGATACATGTTTACAGTGGTATTCTCACACACATTTAGTAGCTACAATAGTTTGACGTAGTATTCCAATCCATCCATCCATCCATTTTCCAACCCACTGAATCCGAACACAGGGTCACAGGGATCTGCCGGAGCAGTGGAATAGTATTCCAATTTACATTAAAAATGTATGTTGAAATGTTTCTTTTGAGAAATCAGAAAATCAAAGATTCATTCCGTGTAATGTTTTTGAAATGTTTCTATCTGCATAAGATTCCATATTTAATTATTTGAATAAAATTCCTTATTCTTGATTGATTCTTTATTATTGTACTTAATTCTGTATAATGATCAATGGAATTATTTAAATTTATTTTTACATAATATGATACCATAATATGATACCACTTAAATTAGCTCAAAACACAGATATGCCCATATATTCATCCATTCATTTTCTGAATCTGCTTAATTCAATCCAGGGTCACAGGAGTCAGAGACTACTCTAGTAGCATTGGGTAGACTGTAACTAACCCCTGGAAAAAACACTGCACGGTAAGCAGGGTAATGAAGCATACAATATAGCTAGATCAATTATATAATGTCACCAGCAGAATCCCACATCACCATCAAATACATAAAAATAGCTGACCACCCATTTTCAAACCCTCTTACAGTCATACAATTGATAATTGTAAGGAACTGGAGACTATCACAGTAGCATTTGATGTAACAAAGAGGACTTGTTCGGTTCTGTGTATTGTATTGTATTGTATTGACCCCCTTCTTTTTGACACCCACTGCACGCCCAACCTACCTGGAAAGGGGTCTCTCTTTAAACTGCCTTTCCCAAGGTTTCTCCCATTTTTCCCTACAAGGTTTTTTTGAGAGTTTTTCCTTGACTTCTTAGAGACTCAAGGCTGGGGGGCTGTCAAGAGGCAAGGCTCGTTAAAGCCCATTGCTGCACTTCTTGTGTGATTTTGGGCTATACAAAAATAAATTGTATTGTATTGCAAATTGTAACAAAGAACCAAACCCTTCATGCAACAGCAAAAATACAAACCACCATACAATAAAAACAAATGCACCAAGCAAAATAAGCAATTTTCCACACATCTTTTAGACATATGTTCTTAAAGCTACTAATAAAATAGTGAAAATAATCCTTAGAGGCCTAAGGTCATTAGAAAGAACAAGAACAAGTCTGTCTGACCTTTGCCAAAATACCTCTTTTTGTAGATACATTTATTTTGTGAAGTATGTCTCATTTCTTGGATCAAAAATTGTTGAAATTGCCATTAAATCTTTGCCAAACGTCCTTGTACCTGCAACAGTTAATTTTTATTTTGAACATTATTTATTTGACAGAAAAGTATTGGTGTTTCTATTGGTGCAGTTTCAGTATATGCCTCCTTCAATGCAACATCTTTGGTTTCCTAATCTACATAAATATGCTAAAGAGGCTACTAAAAAAAATAACTGACATTATGAATTCTTCTTTAAAAGTAATACTAATTGTTCACAGCTATTATTAATATTTGCCAGAGCATGCATAATTGGAAAAGCATATAAAGTCTCTCTTCTTCACAGATTTTCTCCCAAGCGGTAGGATTAAACATACAGTACTCAAGTAATTAGGAAAAGTAACGATTCTTGCCATAGGATGCTTTCATCAAAGAAGTTGTGTGTAGCATAGACACAAGTAATGAGATATTTCAAACACAGTCTAAATTAATAAAAAAAGACATACATTGAATAAACGTATGAAAATGATAAGCATCATCTTGCTTTTGGAAAGGACAAATTTAAAAATAGCAGTAGAAAGAAGCTTTTGGTGTATTGGTACATCTCAGGCTAATGGTGATCCTCATTACAAAGTACGGCAAAGTTTTAGAATTGTCTACATTTTGAATTTTTTATATAAAATACTAAGGGGCTCTGCCCCCTACTCGCTTCGCTCTCCAACACCTGTGCAGGCCCTACGCGCTAGTCATTTCCTGGAAGTGCCGCTTGTGATGAATCGTGCTGTGCTTTTGGATAAAAACGAATATCAACTCTGTCTTTGATATCTCCTTCTTTCGAAACTATTATCGCTGACAATTCGTCACATGTTGGTTTATTATATATGTGAGTGTGATCTTTCAGATTCATATAGAAATCCAAGAAAACTTCTTTGTCCGTGTTTTTCAGATAAATTTCATGTAAAGTGCGATACTTTCGGACTTATGGATTTATATCCATTATTGGCTCAAGAATTTCTAATACGTCCAATCATTTAACTTTTTCGATTCTATGTTGCATTGCATCATAAATATAAACCTGACCAAATTGTGGTTTCTTTGAAATTAAACTTGTAGTGGTTCTATAATATCACCTATTTCCATATATTCAATCTCTTTTCACTATTCCGTTATTTCACCGAGTAATAATTTCCATTTGTTAGCGCTAATGCAATCTTTACTATCAGTTTTTTGAGACTTTCAAATTTTAGTAGTTTCATAATCTCTAAGCTGCTCTGCATGTGTATTGTGCCAACGTTTTCAAACCTCTTTACAACATTCTACTTTGTCTTCTACTCTTTGTCTTTTCTTCTTCTACTGTTTGTCTTTTATTTCCACCCCTGCTTGGACCTGTTAGGTTTTCAATTCATCAACTGGCACAAAGTCTTGTCTCCCGAGACGTGAAATTATCTCTCTGAAAATGTCTTGTCTCGTCTCTCAGAAAAAGTCTTGTCTCATCCCAAGATTTTTTTATATAATAGAGAGATATTTATATAAATATGGTCTAAAGTTAATGTCTAAATGAGAAAATGAGTAAGATTTCCAGGCCAAGTACGACTTCTCATACATTTAATACATTCATACACAAATAATACATTTTAAGTAGAATCAATTAATTAAAAATATAACAGAACTTTAAATAAGAGTCTTTTTAATAAAGAAAACACAGGTGTTTGTCATATAATGTTATATTGACATATGAAAAGGACAGCTGCTGTCCAAGAGTGCACTCTAGGCTGCACATTTTGTATAGCAAGCCACACTGTCTCCAAAATACAAAAAAATACAGGGACTCTTCTTACGTGATCAACAAACATTTTTAAAATAATTCTTGTCTTCTACTGAAGTCTTATATAATTCAAGTCAAACTCTTTTCATACTTGTCATGTGCACAGCAGGAATGGTAGGCTTTGAAAACTATGTGAATGTGCATTTCAAGCATGCATTCAATTTTATCAAGAGGAATTGATGGTGTAGCACTTGCATGAAGTTGTTCAGATTACTGCATTAGCTAGGATAACTAGAACTAGAAAAACTGTATTGCCTCAATACCTTACAGAACTATTTGCTTTCCAGATTAATTTATACCTGATTTTGAATGTGCTCTTTAGAAAATATGTGCATGGCTTAGTGTGTCACTTTGCCTTCCTTAAGTTAATAATGCCTATAATTCTACTGTGTATTCTGCAATTTAAAGAAGCAGGTTGACTTAAAAATGTAAGGATAACTATTTTAAGTGGCACAGCCAGAATGATCTGTCTGCCAATATAAGGCTTAACATCCCATCATAATATGTAGTATACATTAGGGCTAAATATGCATTCCTTTACCCCATTGCTGACCCCATTAACACTACTCTTTTTTAATACTTTTAGAGACTAAACTATACTATATATTAAAGTGTCTAATTTTTCCTGAAGACCATTCATCTAAGTGGTTTATCTTATGTGGAATATATTCATGCTGGAAAATTTGTTTTACTGTCCTTTTCTGTCACTTTACCTTAAGTTAATACTGTTATATTTTGTGGATTACTTTTAATATTTAAAAGTTTAAATAATCTACCAATGACAAAACGTATGGGCAAAATACATGGAGTTGCCAATTTATTAAATATACCAGCTTATTAACAGACACTAGCATACTCTTCCAAACAGCAAGTCATGTAGCTGAAAATAAATATATACAGCATGCATGAATGGTCAAGACATTTGTCAAGTCTCTTGTTTGACTGATCATATGAATGGGCACAGCGAGTGGTTCAACTTTGAACTTAGTATGACTGTAGGTGCATGGGTTTCACGGTTCAGACATCTCACAATCTGCTACACTTATGACATTGTATGCATTACATTCCCTTGAGTTTACAGAGAATGGTACAAGATAAGCAAAGCACATAAAGTGAGTGACATTTCATTGGGTGAAAACATCTTGTGAATAAGAGAGGTCTGAGGCAAATATCCAGGCTTATGCATGAGTATAGTTAAGACGGCATGTTCATGTTTTATTGCACTGTATTTTATTTTTATTTTAACTTTATAACATTGAATAGATGTACTGCATTCTTCTTAATTTACAAATACAGCAATTTGAATTAAAAAAAGAGCTAAGCTAATTATTAAGTTCAATAGATAATGCAAACTAACAACAAAATCAACATGCTCTTCAATTTTATCACTTAAATGACACACATTAAAATCTCCTACACCTATGGCAGCAGCATTATTTATCTTCCTTAAACTTTTAATATTTTTTTTTGTCTCTCTCCGTCAAGCTGTGCAGGGTTGGTGACTGGTGACCAAAAGGTGCCAAGATACTCTCTGGCCTCCCAGCTTCTTATTTTTGGATTACATAGGTAAAGAAAATAGATTCATATTTTTTAGTTTGTATCTGTTTCATATTTTTTCTGTTTCAGAACTGTGATCGACTTAATTTTTAATAGGTAAGCATTTTATACAGTATGTGAGCAGAGTGAGAAAATAGTAGAATATTAGTTGATAATACATTTTGGTTATAGCATTCCATCTCTTATACTCACTGAAGGTGTACATTTCCTGAATCAATTACAGTATATCCACAGCAAGATGCAGTGCTCTGAAAAGAGGCCAATTTTTCCTTCTGTACCCAAAAGACCATTTTTTTAAAGTGACTCAGAATTCTTAATACGTTTATTATTTTATTCATTGATCAGTATGTTAAGATAACATTAACAACTTGTTGGTCAATCCATATCCTATAAGACTTGAGCAGGGAGCAGCCAGGAATAGATTTTAGGGTGAGCCTGTGTAAAAATGGGTGTTGTAGTTTTTAGTAGGATATATAAAGACACTTTTCCAAACAATATGTCTATTCATACTGTGGTATATTCACATAACTGAATTATTAGACCCATAGATACTGTAAGCTGAGCGAAAATTATCAAAGCAATCAAACATTGTTCCTTTGCAGAACACTGCATTTTTCACTATGCTGTATTCGATCCATTTGAATTGTTCATACCATTTTTCAGAAAAACATTGCACCTTTCCCATTATCGTAGTTGTCGGAAATGATTGCAAATTAGCTTGAGTGGCTGGTTCGTCAATGGCTGACAAATATTTTGGTGGTTCTGTCACAGCATACTTGTCTTTTGGCGCCACTAAAGCCAGTCTCCTCAGATGAAGACACAACTGAAATGTTTGGTCCCGTCATTTTCTCAGCCATACACTGTTGCATATTGTGTTTCTCATTTGTACCCAGGCTTTCCTCTTCATCTAAATGATAGTGATGGGAAATCCGGCTCTTTTAAGAGAGCCGGCTCTTATGGCTCGGCTCACTTAAAAGAGACGGCTCTTTCGGCTCCCAAGTGGCTCTTCAGATTTTTTTGGTGTTTAAATTAATTTATTACCAAAAATAATGTAAAATTATAAGTGAAATTAATTACTAACGTACAAAACATACATTATATCAAATGTTTATTATTTATATGGCTTATAACATGGTACAGAATAATACATTTTATGGTACAAAAACAAACCATCTCAATTTGAGAAAGATCCAATATTTTTAATTATTTACAATGAAACAACATACACTTAGAGAAGCACAAAACAAAATATAAATAATGTGTAAAACAAAGAAGTAGCATCCAGGAAACAGTTTTAGCTAGTCTTTAATGAAGGTTGGCATTAAGAAAAACCAAGAGCCTCAGCTTTGAGGGGTTGATCCTTTTTCTGATCTCTGTTATTATCTACCCTGTTTTGGAGAAGATTCTCTCTGAGGGGACTGTTGTTGCTACAATGCACAGTCTCCGTGCCATTACATGCGTAAGACGTGGGTAAACTGAAGCCTTGATCTCCCACCAGCTCAGCGGGTCTGCACTTCTTTGGAAAAGAGGCTCAAGATATGATCTCACTTCCAGTATTGCATCTGCTGAGGGATTCCTTCTTTTCTGAGTGTCTCCAGGACCAGTTGCTCGTTCTTCAAAGAACCTCCAAACAGCAGATGCTTGTGGCTCCTCTTGTTCATTCTCTGTTCCCTTTTCTCCCTCTTGGCCCCCTGGCATTGGAGCTGGCTGGCCGTATCTTGCTGCTGCATTTATTCTCTGAAGAGCTTCATCAGGCACTCTGTTTTCATTAAAGGCCAACCTTTTGAATCTTGGATCAAGCATGGTGGTTTCTGAAAGAATACTGCTGTATTCTATTCTGTGAAACTTTCTGTCCATGGATGCACAGAGAGCAGCCACTAACTCTGCCACTTTCCCTGTGGTTACTCTGGTCTGGTGCTCAGCTGTCACTCTCTGCAGACCCTTTCACAGGATCAGCATTTTGCAGGCTGTAACCTAGCTGAAAATGAGTAAAGAATAACTGTTAAAATTATGCTTTGCTTTATTTAGCAGTATATATTATTTCCATTCATGTCTAATCTACTTTTCATACCAATAATGCAACAACAATTAATAAAAATTATAATAATTGAATAATAATGATATTAATAACAATAATAATAATGTAATAGCATTTGTACACTGTACCTGTCTGCACTGATCTCCACAGTGACCTGCTCAAATGGCTCCAGAACCGTGCATGCCTCCTGCAGCACCTCCCATTCCTCTTGGCTCAGAAGATCAACTGGTGCACTGATAACAGCCAGAGTAGAGATGACTGCATCCTTGGACTCCAGAATCCGTTTTATCATATGAAAGGTTGAGTTCCACCTTGTAATGCACTCCTGTTTGAGCTTGAGCTCTGGCATGCCCATCTGTCGTTGGGTAGATTTGAGCTTCTCTGTGGCTGTTGTGCTCCAGTGGAAGAATTCCACTATTGCCTTCACTTTGTCCACAGTGGGTTTCATCACCTTCAGAGCATCTCTCACAAACAGGTTAATTGTGTGTGCAAGACATGGGTGGTGGGTCCATTTCAGGATTTTAATTGCTTTAATTGTGTTAGCTGCATTGTCACTGACACAGCAAACCACTTTGTTTTCCACATCCCACTCTTTTGCCACTTTGAGCAGCGTCTCTGCTACGTTCTCAGAACTGTGTCTGTCACTGAACCCAAAACAATCCAGAAGACAGGACACCATTTTGTAATTTTCAATAAAGTGGCAAGTAACAGACATGTAGGATGTGGTGGTGCGGGATGTCCAACAGTCAGTTGTCAGGCAAACTCCTGGGGCTTTTTTTAACTCTCTCTTGCAGTGAAGCACGTTTTCTGTCATATAGGTTTGGGATTATTTTGTGGGAGTGAGTTTTCCTGCTTGGAATTACATAAAATGGATTGAGAGCATGAGTAAAGGTTCTGAATCCTTTGTCTTCCACGATTGAAAATGGTTGGAAATCACGTGCAATGTTTTTAGCCAATTCCTCATCAATTGTGTTCTGTTTAACTGGAGTCATAGCTTTTTGCACAAACTGTCTCATAGAGCTCTGGGTTGTAGGTCTAGGTGGTTGTGGTGCTGTACTGGACGACGGTATAGACATTGACAAACTGGCACTTTCAACAGTTTCAGTAGGCAAACTGTCACTTTCATTAGTAGCAGGTTCACTTGCTTGTCTTTTTTCTTCCCACTGCACTGATGGATGTACAGTTCTCATGTGCCGGTGTAGATTATTTGTAGAGCCTGTTCGATATGAGATTTTAACCTTGCACGATCTACACTGTGCCTTTGTATTATCAATGTAATTGAACTATATCCAAATTTTACTCCGTTTCCTACAGTCACTCATTTTGTCACGCGCGTCTCCTTCCCTCCTGTTTCTCTCTCTGAGCGTGTGTGTGCTGTGTTTGTCTGTAGCACCGCCCCTCCCCCTCCTGCTCAGTGCAGACACGCAACATGTAGTTGACCAATCCCATGCAGCTTGAAAAAAAAATAGAGAAAGAAAAAAAGCGGCTCCAACTCCGGCTCTCGGGCAGGAGCCGGCTCCGATCATTCACTTCAAAGAGCCAGCTCCAAGAGCCGTTTCGTTCGCGACCAACACATCACTACTAAATGAGGCTTTTTGAAAAACCTAAATATTTCTGTTTGTTTTGCCATGTCAAAAATAATCCCACAAAATAAGAAATTATCTCTTGGTGTTCATCGAAAATACTCAATTAAGCAATTTAAGGTTCTGTTAACTGTCTAATGACTACTACCAATAAGATTATACATACATCGTAACACCACCCCATTTATTTTTTTATTTATTTTAAGTTCAGTAAACCAATGGGATTTGACATGCCACTTTGAAATTAAAGGGAAAGATAAAATAATGTGACGTCCCGTCGAATAACACACTCAGGAGCCGCTTGTCCGGGGAAGTCTTCCAAAAATGCCGACTGGCTTTTTATTCAATCAGCCGCGATATAAACGGTGCCCTACAGCCGCCCGTTGTCTGGGTCACGGGGACACCTCCAAAATAACAAAAACTAATCACCTTCGTCCTATCTACCTCTCCTACTCTCCCAACAGTTACTTCCCTTCCGTACACCTTATACTGTTCTCCTCACTTTCTCCAGCCTCCAACTCCAACTTCCGGCCACCCACCACCTTTTATCACGCCCCATTAATTAATTAACCCAGATCCCTGTCACTCATCTCTCTCTAGGGAGGTGCCCCAAGCCCTTACAAACAGGGTTCCCTCAAGACTCCACCCCAACACTGCTTCCCTTCCCTATAGCCCATGCAATGGCAAGACACGTCACACTGCCCCCTCCTCAGCTCCTCGTCCCCGAGGAAGCACATAATCATGCAGATGTCTTGGCAGCTGTCTTCGCCGGCGTGGGCGTCTGTTAGTGGAGTCAGGCCGGGCAAGTGGTATAACGTCTGAGCCAAGATTTGTGGAAGGTGTTGTGGCAGTCATGGGTGCAGGTTGTGAAGGAGCACAACCTCTGTAACTGGCCAGACGGTCCTGATGCAAAAACACTCTCCTGCCCGGAGGTGGTAACTGGACCCAGTAAACAACCTCCCCGACCCGTTCCAATACTTGACAGGGTCCCACCCAAGGACTGTCCAGCTTTGGAGAGCGTCCCTTCTGTCTTTTTGGCCCATACACCCAAACTTGATCACCTGCTTGAAAAGGCTGCCCCCGAACCCTAATGTCATAGTGGCGCTTCTGTTTCTCTGCTGCTACTCTTATCCGGCCTCTAGCAAAGTTATGTGCCACCTCCAATCGATCCTGTAACTTGCGAGCATAGTCAGGGCCTGGAGGTTCAGCTGGGGTGTCAGGGGGAACACCATATACAAGTGCAGACGGTGTTCGCAGCTCCCGTCCTAGCATTAATAAAGCAGGGGTGCATCCAGAGGATTCCTGCACAGCAGATCGGCAGGCCATCAGAACCAGAGCCAGCTGTTGGTCCCAGTCCTTTTGATCCTTAGAGGTGGTAAGAGCCAGCTGTGTGGTCAGTGTCTGGATAAACCGCTCGGCTAGCCCATCACTCTGGGGGTGTAGAGGGGTGGTTCGGGTTTTCTGGATGCCAAGTCTCTCACATACTTTTTGAAAGACCTGGCTTTCAAAGTTTCTCCCTTGGTCTGAATGCAGTTCGACAGGCATCCCGAACCGACTAAAGAATCCTGTAATTAGAGCTTCAGCAACAGTCTCAGCTTCTTGATTAGGTAGTGCATAGGCCTCGGGCCACTTGGTAAAATAGTCCATTGCGACTAAAACAAACCGATTCCCCATAGCTGAGCAGGGAAATGGCCCAAGAATGTCAATTGCCACCCGTTCCATTGGAGCCCCTACCTGATACTGTTGTAGTGGGGCAGTAGACCTTCCTTGGGGTCCTTTCCTGGCTGTGCATAAATCACACCTGCGGCAGTAGTCCTCTACATCGCGCCTGCACTGTCCCCAATAAAACGCCTGCCTCACCCGCCTTAAGGTCTTGGTGACTCCAAAATGACCAACTCCAAGCGTTCCATGCATGTTCCTCAGGATCTCTTCACGCAGCTGTCGTGGTACAACGATCTGCCACCTCCCTTCTCCAGTTGCAGGGTCCCTCCATTGTCGCTTCAATACCCCCTCTTCCACAACCAAGCTGTCCCACTGGGACCAAAGACCCTTAACTGCAGGTGATTCAAGTGCCACTTCCTCCCAGCAGGGACGATGCTGTTCCTCTTTCCACTGGAGAACCTTCTTGACCTCAGGATCATATTCCTGACTAACTCGCCATTCTTGGGTACAACCTGGCACTGAAAGAGCTTGGCACTGAACCTTATCAAGATCCTCACAGCTTTGATCTTGACGCTCCCTTTTCTCACAATAGACACATCCCTGATCTGCGCAGGGCCGTCGAGACAGAGCATCTGCATTTTTGTGTTGCTCACCAGGTCGATGCTCTACTTGAAAGTGGTAGGTCTGAAGCTCCTCCAACCAACGAGCAATCTGACCCTCAGGTTCTCGAAAAGACAGTAACCACTGAAGAGCAGCATGATCAGTGCGGACCACAAAAGAGAGGCCACACAGGTAGTGCTTGAAGTGACGAACAGATTCCACCAGGGCGAGGAGCTCCCTCCGAGTCACACAATAATTCTTCTCAGCTTTTCTGAGAGCACGGCTATAGTAAGCCACCACACGCTCTCCCTCTGGGTGCCGCTGTGACAGCACAGCCCCCTAAGCCCACATCACTGGCATCGGTGTCAAGGAGGAATGGCAGGTCAATATTGGGTGGAGCTAAGATCGGTGCACCGCAAAGGGCTTCTTTCAATTTACAAAAGGCGGTTTGTTGGTCCCCCCCCCACTGGAATGCTTCATCTGGGCTCAATAAACGATGCAAGGGTGCAGCAATAGTGGCAAATTCAGGTACAAATCGCCTATAGTAAGAGGCCAGTCCAAGAAATTCACGAATCTGCCTTCGATCCTGTGGCTCTGGCCACTCTTGCACAACAGACACCTTATCTTTCTCGGTGGGTGACACCTCTTTGACTCACACGGTGACCCAGAAATGACACTTCTCTCCGGAGAAGGTGGCACTTATCAGGATGAAGTTTAAGGTTGGCCACACGAAGCTTCTGCAGAACTTCCCTCAAGGACTCCAGAGCTTCCTGGAATGTCTTGCCATGAACCAGTAAATCATCCAAGTAGACAAGGCATTGAGTACCAGACATACCTGCCAATACTTTATCCATTAACCGTTCAAAGGTAGCTGGAGCATTGCAAAGACCAAAAGGCATAACTCGGAACTGCCAGAGCCCCTTTCCTGTGGAGAATGCAGTCTTAGGTCGAGCTTCAGGTGTTAGCGGCACCTGCCAGTAGCCACTGCGCAGGTCTAGTGACGAAAACCAGGCTGATCCTGCCACCAAGTCCAGGGATTCATCAATGCGAGGCAACGGATAGGAGTCCTTGATGGTTACAGCATTTACCCGCCGATAATCAACACAAAATCGCCACTTGCCATCCTTCTTAGGGACAAGGACCACAGGAGAGACCCAGGGAGACTCAGAGGGTTCGATAATTCCGGCCTGTCTCATTTCCTGTAGAATGTTCTCAGCTGCTGTCTGTTTAGCTAGTGGCATACGGCGGGGGCGCTGTTTGATAGGGAAAGCACTCCCAGTATTGATGTCATGCTGCACAAGAGAAGTCTGGCCAACATCATCTGCAGAGGTAGCAAAACGGTCCCTAAAGTCATGTAACAACTGCCAGAGCTGGCGCTGTTGCTTGTGTGTTAACCCTTCCCTGTTGGCATTCCAAACAGTCCGGACAACCTTCATTACTGGTACGGTTTGAGTGATGTTAGTGAAAATAGGCACATGTTCTTCTTGGGGAGCCACCACCGGTGGTTCCCTTCTGCCTTGCTGGTGCCCTAACAAAGGGAGTGTCCCAATGCCTTGAAGATACAGAGTCCCCATCTGAAGATCTATTCGCGCTCCAACTGCTTGTAAGAAATCAAGTCCCAAGATACAGGAGTTGTTGATATTAGCCACCCAGACATCCTGCACCCACTGCTTCTCAGCAATACAAATGTCTACTTGTGCTCTGCCTAACATGGGGGTCATCTCACCTGTCGCTGTCATCAACTTAGTAGAATTGGCTGCACATAGGACCGCCACATCCAACATGTCAGGATGGATAATAGATGCAGTTGACCCTGTATCCACCAGTGCCTTGCATACATGGCCGCCAATCAAAACTGAAAGGTGACAGTAATCACCCTCACCCAACTGACCAACAGGGACTGTTCTTGGGGCCAGCGTTGTCCCTCCTACACTGGTCCCATGTCGTTTCCCGGTACGATGCTTACTTGGGAGTCCTCTTGTTTAGCCCTACTGGGGCAGTCACGTTGTAAGTGTCCATGTTGTCCACAGTACCAGCAGCGGGGTGGGCGCATTAGGCGTGAAGGATTCCTGAATTTCTGTACGGTAGCCACTGGAGCCACTGCCTCATACTCTTGTTCTACATCTATGGCCTTAGTTTGGTGGATAGCTTCCGGTCTCCTCACCTTGGTCGACTCTGCTGATGCAAGAGGTGCTTGGCTGTAACCCTCTTTAAGTATTTGTTCTGCCTCCTGGGCTGCAGACAAAGCTTGTTCCAAGGTCTCAGGCTTAGCGAAACGGACCTGCTGTCGGAGATATGGTGGGCTCAAACCCCGCAGAAATGCCTCCTTAGCCAACTCTGCCTGCACGGATCTGTCAAAATGGGGATAACCCCGTCGCACCAGAGACTGTACATCTGCTGCAAATGCCCCCAGGGCCTCAGTTGTCCTGCGAACTCTCTGCTCCAGCTGTTGTCTTATTGTAGTCACAGCTTCTATATGGCCAAACCGTCGCTCCAATGCAATTTCCAAAGCATGGGCATTTAACAGCTCATCTTCTGGCACATCCGTCAGAACCACCAATGCATCACCATCTAATGCTGCAGCCAGCTGTACAGCTTGGTCCTCCAAACTCCAGCCATTTGCCCTGGCAATCATGCGGAAACGAGTGTTGTATGCTTCCCAAGACCCAGTTCCATCAAATCTGCCAATCTTCAATACAGTCCCACCCATCCGTTGTGTCTTTATTACATCACTGACATGCACCGCCTCCCTAGCTGCCTTCAGCCACGTGTTGTCCATGCAGCATAACAGTTCTGTGTAGCCACGGCGCCCTTCGCGCAATCCTTCAGCCAACACGTTTATTGCCTCTCCATCTACGTGTGCCAATAACTGCCCTGCTCCATAATCCTCCGTCCATCCGTACTTATTTGCTAAATAAAGGAAGCGCTGTTTAAATTCGGTCCACGCCAACACACTCGGGAAGCGCTGCAATTCTTTCGTTTCTATCGCTCCGTCCGGCCTCGCATTAAATTGAGCATCTTCCATAAAATGGGGTCGCGCTGCAGGCTCAACAGCATTCAGCCTCATAAATGCAAACTGCTCCGACGGAGGCTCTAAGTCGCCCTCTTGCTTCACGCAGGCTGAAAACCCGCCCTCCTCCATGAGTGCTAACTGCCTAGGCGAACTTATATGCGGCGTGAACGCTTCTTTAAATACACTCTCACCCGGACTTTGACTGCTGCTTCGTTTCATTTCCACGCTGTCGCGACTCCGTTTGTCTAATAACCAAATCCCACTTCTGATCACCAATGTGACGTCCCGTCGAATAACACACTCAGGAGCCGCTTGTCCGGGGAAGTCTTCCAAAAATGCCGACTGGCTTTTTATTCAATCAGCCGCGATATAAACGGTGCCCTACAGCCGCCCGTTGTCTGGGTCACGGGGACACCTCCAAAATAACAAAAACTAATCACCTTCGTCCTATCTACCTCTCCTACTCTCCCAACAGTTACTTCCCTTCCGTACACCTTATACTGTTCTCCTCACTTTCTCCAGCCTCCAACTCCAACTTCCGGCCACCCACCACCTTTTATCACGCCCCATTAATTAATTAACCCAGATCCCTGTCACTCATCTCTCTCTAGGGAGGTGCCCCAAGCCCTTACAAACAGGGTTCCCTCAAGACTCCACCCCAACACTGCTTCCCTTCCCTATAGCCCATGCAATGGCAAGACACGTCACAATAACAAATACCCAATCAATTACAAAATTTTACAGAAACTTTCATATACAATGAACTGATTGGGTGGGCCTAATGGCCTATTTGGGTGAGCCTTTCCCTACACCACTGGACTTGATATACTATTTCTGAAAACACAGACACTGCATTTACAACCCCAAAAGAACCATGACTATTTGAAAACAAGTCTTTATCATTGGTGACTGTAACATAATATATAGCCTCATTTGTTAATGCCATCTGCTCATACAATGCTCATGCTCATACAATGTATGCTTATACGATGTTCATGCTTGTATGCTTATATGCACCAAGGTTTGCAATTTACTCTTTCAGTTTTTTGTTTTGCAAATACTCTTTGACCAGCAGATATTTGTTATTTTACAATACCTTCACAGACCTGTAAATCATTTTTCAATAGTGTAATACAATATATTCTTTAGTCTCCTTCCACACCTTCCACATAGTCTCATGCACTCTCCTCCCAACTCTGACTACTCATGCAGGAAACTTGGTTTCTTTTATGCCGGACCTGGAAATATTTCCTGTGCCACAGCACTGCACACTGGAAGCACTTCCAGGTCAGGCGGAAACCCTTCAAAAAGGGTATAACGATCCCCTTCAGCTCCCCTAGTGGCACCCAAGATCCCAGACAGGGCCATTCCATGGGACTATAATTCCCAGTATGCCCTGCAGATATCCGTATGGAGTACCACCAGTGGGATGCTACAGTAATGTGCACTGGTGGAAGACACCTTCTGTCTTTCCAAATAGGTCTCCTGTCCTGGCAAGGAAGTGGAACCTATCCTTTTCGGGATGCTAGTCCATCCAGTTTAAGCCCCCTCAACCCTTCTCAAAGCTTGTCGGTAGACTAAGGCAATAATAAAGTGTCCAAATTACAAAATACAGTACTATTCTCCCATTTACATTAATATCTGTTGTAATATCCAGTTCTGTCTTACATATTTTAGGTTCTTACAGACCACCATCTTAATCCAGACGTTGTTCAGTTTTCTGAAATCTTGAAAGTCAGTGCAAATAATTCATTTTCAACATTACTTGCATCCAGATCATTGGTTCTCAACCTGAAGCCCAATTTACTAGAACATGCAGCCAGGAAAAGTGATTTGCAATGGTTATGCCTCTGCATGTTTAGGTTCAGTGGATGTTTAAGAGTGCATTACACAAAACAGCCCAAAATGCTGTTGTAATTTGTGTGATTGTTAAATCTGTTTATTAGAACCATTTACAATACCTCATAAGTGCTTCTAACTGTGTGTTCTCCCATTACACACTGTAACCAGTGAAATTCCAGAGAGTTAGGATGTGAGGCATGAAAATGAGGACAGGGTGACGGTAATCGAGGCAATGTGCAATTAATTTCACAGTCAAAAAAGTAAAAATGAAGTGAGTTACGGATAAAGTAGGTGTTGTGATGGACAGTTGTGGCCCTTTCCCGGCTGGGAGTCCAATATATGGAAAGGACTGGGGGAACAGTTGTGCACAACACTATTTCCCCTGGACTGCTAGAGTGCAATGGAATGCAATTTAAGTGTCAAGTCCTACATTCTTCAGAGTGCATTTTTCTCTGCTTTTATCTCCACTGTTTATTAATTTTGTTTAATTTTTAGTAATATTGGGGTTGGACTGCATCTTCATATATTGTTGGCATCAAAGATGACCATCACTTCATGATGTCATGAGAACATGGACACATGTGCTTATGTGACTGACAGTGTCATGAATCATTGTCATTATGTATGACCAAACAAAGTTGGCAGCCATTCTACTTCACTATAAAGCAGGTCTGGAAGCAGGGCATGTTCATCTTCTCTTCTGGGGCCTCATGTATAAACGTTGCGTATGCACAGAAATGTTGCGGAAGAACGTCTCGACATTCAAATCGCGATGTATAAAACCTACACTTGGCATAAAGCCACGCACTTTTCCACTGTACCTCATACCCTGTCATACGCAAGTTCTCCGCTCGGTTTTGCAGACTGGCGGCACCCAGTGTCAAAGTAGTGCTACTGTTCCTGTGTGGTTACCCTTTCTTAGATCCACATCCACAACGGCGGATTTATCAAATACATTGAAATTAACCGCATATCGTTCATAAATTTAATGCATCTGATTGTAATTAACCTGTAACAATATAATGGTCCACAGAATGGTCAAACTATTCTAAATACCATAACTGCTTTAGCGTTGTTACTCTCACTGCACCTTCTTCTTCTTCTGTCAGCTGCTCCCGTTAGGGGTTGCCACAGCGGATCATCTTTTTCCATATTACTCTAATTGCACCACTCAGAGTATTTATATCACTGTATCTGAGTGTGAATCACAGATCTACAGCGATTGGAAAGAAAATGATCGGTATACAGCATCAAGCACTCACTACCTCAACCATTCGCTATTTGAACTGCTTTCATTCGACCAACGCTTCACAGCCTTTCCTGTTCGGACCTTGCGGTTCACAAACAGTTTCATCCCAAGAACTCTAAACGCACTCAATCAGTCCATCAAGTGCTCCTTGTAGAACTGTTTGTACTTGCAAGTTACCGTGAGGTAATTATACTTATGATACAGTTATAATATTGCACAATCTGAGCCACTTCATAAAGCGCATATTTACATATGATGACAATATCATTTTTAAGATGAAATGCAGCAAAATATGTTGATTATATTATACAGATAAAACTTTAACTTTAACTACACGGTGCCGCAGTGCTAGCGAGCTTGAGCTTCGTTCACGGTTTGTTCCTGCCTCGCGCTGTATTCATGCTGTGGCTGGCATGACACTGGAAGGATAGATGGATAGAATAATTAAACATTACGAAGATATTTCGATGTTCCTTAAAAGTTCTGAAGAATCTGCATTCTAAGCTTACAGATGGCTTAACGTCTATTACAGAGCTGATTGTGTGGCGATTGGGTATTTGGAGAAAGAAAAGTAAGGACAGGAATTGGGGGTTAGTACGTTTGAAAAGGACAGTACTTCTGTAATAAAGCATTTCATTGAAGGTTGCGCATGGCGTAGCAAGCATCTTGCTGTAAGACATGAACAATCACTGCGCCACTGTGTTCCCGTGTTTAATAACATGCTTTAACTCATATCATCATGAAAATGATATCATGTATACTTCTCAGTATTTTAATTATTCAGAGAGCTGTAATATTACGAACGTAATGGATTCTGTGTCCTGTCGGAGGAAGAGCACATAGTGATTCAGGCACATAGTGCACATATAAGATCAAATACACAACAAAGCATTTAACGTGCTACTTTAGTTACGATGGGATTTGAGAAACTAGTAAATTCAATGATTTTAAGATGAAATTTATGATGTTCTACTTTAATGACAAAATAAACTACATGATTAAAGGGGAAATTTCGAGATTAAAGTTGACATTTCGTGCTTTTTTCACACGGTGTGCCTTTTTTTTCACTGTACCCTAATAAGCTTTCATATGACACTCAGACAGTGGGCTATGACTCGCCTTTTCACCCCGACTTTGATATGTGACAACTTCTTTTTTATTTCGGGCACTGTGCGACTTTGTGAACTTGACCTTTCGAGTTTCTCCGACACACTATGTCACTCAATCAACTTCCTTTTGTTGCTGTTTAAATCAACAAATAGTACGTTTTTCTTTGCCTCCATTTGGTATTCACTGAAATTCTTCTATTTTTCCTCGTACTTTTGCCATTGCCTTTTCACAGAATGCTGGGCTTAAGGGCTATTTATATTGATTTGCATATTCAAAGAAGAGTAATTCTGGGAGTGTAATTTCCTTGTAGGGAAAAAAAAATGGAAGAAACCTTGGGAAAGGTAGGTTGGGCGTGCAGTGGGTGTCAAAAAGAAGGGAGTCAACACAACACAATACACAGAACAGAACAAACCCTCTGTTGAAGTCAATGCAGTATAAAAATAAAAACATTTACAAGTACGGAGCAGAATTTAACAGTAGATGATATCACATAATATGATTTGGATTTGTTTAGAGTCCTGGAGACCTCAACCATCAAGCTGCCTCCCCCATTTGGCCATTCCACAGCTGAGTCAGCGCTGGGCCAGCCAATCCATAATGGCTAACACAGTACAACACCCTACTACTACAGAATTTGTACAAGTAGCTTCATCACAATATCCCAAAATGGCTGAATTTTATAAATGTATAAAGATTGTGAAGGTATGAATGGTAATACAGTGGTTGATAGAAGATTCTTTCTTAGGCTTATTATGTGCGGTGTTTATTTTTGCAGTTAATTTTTAAGGTGGCTTCAGAATCTGACATAGCTAGGACATTATTGTACCATGGGCCACCTATCACCTATCCACCTATGGGAGGGGCCAAGGAGATCAGGTGCAGTGTGAGTTGGGTGGTGGCCGAAGGCAGGGACCTTGGCGGTCTGATCCTCGGCTACAGAAGCTGGCTCTTGGGACGTGGAATGTCACCTCTCTAAAGGGGAAGGAGCCTGAGCTAGTGCGCGAGGTTGAGAGGTTCCGACTAGATAGTGTCGGGCTCACCTCGACGCACAGCTTGGACTCTGGAGCCAATCTCCTTGAGAGGGGCTGGACTCTGTACCACTCTGGAGTTGCCCCCGGTGAGAGGCGCCGAGCGGGTGTGGGCATACTTATTGCTCCCCGACTTGGAGCCTGTACATTGGGGTTTACCCCGGTGGACGAGAGGGTAGCCTCCCTCCGCCTTTGGGTGGGGGGACAGGTCCTAACTGTTGTTTGTGCGTATGCACCTAACAGCAGTTCGGAGTACCCACCCTTTTTGGAGTCCCTGGAGGGGGTGCTAGAGGGCATACCTTCTGGGGACTCCCTCGTTCTGCTGGGGGACTTCAATGCTCACGTGGGCAATGACAGTGAGACCTGGAAGGGCGTGATTGGGAGGACTGGCCCCCCTGATCTGAACCCGAGTGGTGTTTTGTTATTGGACTTCTGTGCTCGTCACGGATTGTCCATAACGAACACCATGTTCAAGCATAGGGGTGTTCATATGTGCACTTGGCACCAGGACACCCTAGGCCTCAGTTCGATGATCGACTTTGTGGTCGTGTCGTCGGACTTGCGGCCACATGTCTTGGACACTCGGGTGAAGAGAGGGGCGGAGCTGTCAACTGATCACCACCTGGTGGTGAGTTGGCTTCGATGGTGGGGGAGATGCCGGTCAGGCCTGGTAGGCCCAAACGTGTTATGAGGGTCTGCTGGGAATGTCTGGCAGAGCCCCCTGTCAGAAGTAGCTTCAGCTCCCACCTCTGGCAGAACTTCGACCATGTTCCGAGGGAGGTGGGGGACATTGAGTCTGAATGGGCCATGTTCCGTGCCTCTATTGTTGAGGCGGCTGACCGGAGCTGTGGCCGTAAGGTGGTCGGTGCCTGTCGTGGCGGCAATCCCCGAACCCGTTGGTGGACACCGGCGGTGAGGGATGCCATCAAGCTGAAGAAGGAGTCCTACCGGTCCCTTTTGTCCTGTGACACTCTGGAGGAAGCTAATAGGTACCAGCAGGCCAAGCATAATGCGGCTTCGGTGGTTGGTGAGGCAAAAACTCGGGCAAGGGAGGAGTTTGGGGAGGCCATGGAGAACGACTTTCGGACGGCTTCGAGGAGATTCTGGTCCACCGTCCGGCGTCTCAGGAGGGGGAAGCAGTGCAGTGTCAACACTGTATATGGTGGGGATGGTGCGCTGCTGACCTCGACTCGGGATGTTGTGGGTCAGTGGGGGGAGTACTTCGAAGACCTCCTCAATCCCACTAACATGCCTTCCAATGAGGAAGCAGAGCCTGGGGACTTGGAGGTGGGCTCCCCCATCTCTGGGACTGAGGTCACCGAGGTGGTCAAAAAACTCCTTGGTGGCAGGGCCCTGGGGGTGGATGAGATACACCCGGAGTTCATCAAGGCTCTGGATGTTGTAGGGCTGTCTTGGTTGACACATCTCTGCAACATCGCATGGACATCAGGGACAGTGCCTCTGGATTGGCAGACCGGGGTGGTGGTCCCCCTATTTAAGAAGGGGGACCGGAGGGTGTGTTCCAACTACAGAGGGATCACACTCCTCAGCCTCCCTGGAAAAGTCTATTCGGGGGTTCTGGAGAGGAGGGTCCGTCGGATAGTCGAACCTCGGATTCAGGAGGAACAGTGTGGTTTTCGTCCTGGTCGCGGAACAGTGGACCAGCTCTACACCCTTAGCAGAGTCCTGGAGGGTGCATGGGAGTTCACCCAACCAATCTACATGTGTTTTGTGGACTTGGAAAAGGCGTTTGACCGTGTCCCTCGGGGAATCCTGTGGGGGGTGCTCTGGGAGTATGGGGTACCGGACCCCCTGATAAGGGCTGTTCGGTCCCTGTACAACCAGTGTCAGAGTTTGGTTCGCATTGCCGGCAGTAAGTCAAACCCGTTTCCAGTGAGAGTTGGACTCTGCCAGGGCTGCCCTTTGTCACCGATTCTGTTCATAACTTTTATGGACAGAATTTCTAGGCGCAGCCAGGGTGTTGAGGGGGTCCGGTTTGGTGGACTCAGGATTGGGTCACTGCTTTTTGCAGATGATGTTGTCCTGTTTGCTTCATCAGGTCGTGATATTCAGCTCTCTCTGGATCGGTTTGCAGCTGAGTGTGAAGCGGCTGGGATGGGAATCAGCACCTCCAAATCCGAGACCATGGTCCTCAGCCGGAAAAGGGTGGAGTGCTCTCTCAGGGTTGGGAGCAAGATAATGCCTCGAGTGGAGGAGTTCAAGTATCTCGGGGTCTTGTTCACGAGTGAGGGAAGAATGGAGCGTGAGATCGACAGGCGGATCGGTGCAGTGTCCGCAGTGATGCGGGCTCTGCATCAGTCTGTCGTGATGACAAAGTAGCTGAGCCGTAAGGCGAAGCTCTCAATATACCAGTCGATCTATGTTCCTACCCTCACCTATGGTCATGAGCTATGGGTAGTGACCAAAAGAACGAGATCGCGAATACAAGCGGCTGAAATGAGTTTCCTCCACAGGGTGTCTGTGCTCTCCCTTAAAGATAGGGTGAGAAGCTCAGGCATCCAGGAGGGGCTCATAGTAGAGCCGCTGCTCCTCCGCATCGAGAGAAGTCAGATGAGGTGGCTCGGGCATCTGATCAGGATGCCTCCTGGATGCCTCCCTGGTGAGGTGTTCCGAGCATGTCCAACCGGGAGGAGGCCCAGGGGACGACCCAGGACACGCTGGAGGGACTATGTCTCCCAGCTGGCCTGGGAACGCCTCGGGATTCTCCCAGAAGAGCTAGAAGAAGTGGCCGAGGAGAGGGAAGTCTGGGTATCTCTGCTCAAGCTGCTGCCCCCGCGACCCGACCTCGGATAAGCAGAAGAGGATGGATGGATGGATGGATTATTGTACCATTTGCAATGAATGAATGGCTTAATCTCACCTAGACTTTCTTCTGTTCATTGTATTCTTAAGGAATAAGTGCATTAGGCACCTCAGGAGGTTATAGACATGCATATCCCTCTCACTTATTTTCCTTTTTGGTATCTCATGATATTATAATGAATTTTTAATAAGTGATCATGTTTAATTGCATACCAGAATATATTAATCTAATACTGTATGTTTTCCAAAGTCTCTACAAAGCATTTGCATCAAGTGTTTTATAAATTTAAAATGATGAATTACACCCAGCTCAGCAAAGGATGCAACATGTATAGGTTAATATACTACTTATGTCCCTATTTAGGAAAGCTAGTGACAAGTCAATGATGAATATGCTGGTTGTGTCTTTTGCCCTGAAAGAATGTCAGACTATTAAGGCATTTCAGTCTTGTGATTATATTTCTGTCTTTGCATTTATAAATATTTAAATTGAACTTAATACACCTCTCATGGTTTCTTCACCAATTTATCAGGAGAATCTCACTGGAAAATGAGCTGTACACTTCAGGGGAGTTTCAGAAAAAAAAGATAAGAAAAATGCTTTAGAGAAAACTTTCAAAGCTTCAGATAAAATAAATCTCTAAAACTAATAAACATTTTTAAACAGTAATTATAGTTTATTTGTATGAATTTTTCCTAAAATTCAAATGGCAAGAGCTGTTTCTCTGCAGTCTTTTGCAGAATAAAGTAAGAACACTATGTGCCGTAAAGCATTCTGAATAGAACAGCAGTAAAAGATATTCTGAATATAAAAATGAGTCAAAGAATATCATCTCAATGTTGCTAAATAAAAAGGATGTCAAACCAGCATGAGAATTATTATAATGACTCTCCAGTCAATCCATAAAGTTAGACAAACAGCTTCTCTCTCAGAATGTGGTATCTAAGGTTTAACAATTCACCAATGCTAAAAAATAAAGTACACATAATACAGTCTAAATATAAACTTAAAGCAATTCACATTTTTTTACTGTTTCAAAAAAGTCATTGACTATTAAAGTACTGGAATGCTGACTTGCTCTTTAGAAGAATGTAGTCCATTCTTTTTGCGTAGAAAACTCAATCTTTAAATAAAACTGAGAAGACAGAACACATCAAAGGAACAATAATAAAAAAAAATTAAAAAATAGTGTTTCATCCTGGAGTCTAAAAGACATTTTAACCATGTATACGCTTAGCAGATCTCTTTTTAAAAAACCTCTTTTTACATTTTCCTTACTGAAGTCAGTATGCTGCCTTTCTGTTTATGCCCTATATCTCTTCTGTGGTCTCACTTATAAAACCTTGCTAGATGCCACACTAAAATTTAACTTACATTTTTGCAAAAAGTTTTTTTAGTTTTTTTTGCTCAAAAGGCAAAAAAGTATACTGTTAAAAAAAACTGAATCATAAAACCATATGTACACCACATACCACAAAAATCCTATATACAACTATATATATACTAGGGGGCTCCGCCCACTGCTCGCTTCGCTCACCAACCCCTGGTCTTGGGTAACCCGAAATAGATTTGAAAGAGATTATTGTCTGTCTTGGTAATTGGTACATATGTATCATGTTCACCGTCACGACATCTGTAGGTCTATGTAATATATGTAAATGACATTAGCAGTGTAATTGTTATGTTATGTAAGTATAGAGTGTCTTTGAGTTTGCGCAGATCTATGTATGAGATATATTGGAGTGTAAAGGTGTAGATGACGTACAAAGGATATCTTCATAAACTACATCTGTAGTAAAGATGGCGTGTTGTCCTTGAATGAGTTTTCCTTGGTATGGAGTTATTATAATCTTGACATTAATGTCACATGCATGCCGAACTCTTGAGAAGGCCACATAAAGTTGTCCATGTCTAAATACAGGCTCAGAGAGGTAAAGGCCGACTCTGTCCATGGTCCGTCTTTGGGATTTGTTGATTAGGTATATGTTGTTTACTGTTAGTAATATGGATAATTGCACTTACTGTTAAAATTACCTATTTCCATTAGTTGAACTCTTTCGTTTCTGAGCCGCGGCTCCTTCGCTTGCGGTGCATACTTCCGTACTATGTCGTGTTCGACTCTGCTGTGTTTTTAGTGGACGTTTGGGGACTCCGTACTTTCTCTGGTTTGACTGTGGGGCGGGACGCCGAAGTCTGTTCTGTTTGTGTTTTCTGTGAGTACTTATAGTATTGTATTACTGTAATGTGATTCACATATGCTGTGGAGTCCGGATCTTTGGGGCTTCTGTACTATCTCGGGTTTTTGCTTGCGGTGCTTTCGAAGCGCGTTGTAGGCGCCTGCACCTTCTGTACTATGTCGGGTTTGACTATGCTGTGTAGTGTGGACGTGTATAATATATATTATAACTATGTGTGCATACAAAACTTTTTGCCACCCAGAAGTAAATAACTATGTATGGCCAAAAAACTCCTTTTTTTGAATATTCATGATCTTATCACTACATACATTTGTCAATGTTCCTGAGTGACATCTTTACTTAAAATCATGGGAGAACACAGAAAACGAAACATAAGCATTACTAACTGAAGAAGACAATCACAAAAACATTAATTTTGCTGGTCCCTCAGCAGGAGTCACAAATAAAAGAAAAAAAAAACAAGAGTGGTAGCAGCTCAGTGGATAGAGCTGCAGCAATGCGGCATCATAAAATGCCCAGACCACCAACCAGTACACAAAATGAACTGATGCAGGCTATATGTACAGAACTGTGAGACATTAAAAACATATTTATTGAACTTGTAAAAAAATAAAATCATTTTTAAAATTAAATTTCAATATTGCAATACATTGTAAAGAGCAGCACACATGGGGTAGTGTCCCAGCCAGGAATGACCTCAGTCTCTTACCTGGTTGGGAGGCCAATACAATGGAGAGATCGGGTGAGGCTCAGTATCTAGGCTAGTTGGCAGCATCTCTAGGTTTCAGTACCCATTCAGACACCCACAGGGAATGCTAGGAACTGTAATCCAGCGGGACAGCCCTGCTGGGGTCTGTGGGTTCCACCAGAGTGCTGCCTAAAGTTACTCTCCTTTCTTTTGGGGACTTCTGTATGACTCGGAAGTGCTTCAAATGGGTGATGCTCTGGCATCGGAAGTACTCTCTAGTTTTCAATAAAAAGAAGCACACTGCCTTCTCCAGAGGAGTTGGAGTTGGGAGGGGAGTTGAACAACACTCATCTGGGAGGAGTGGAGGAAATAAAAGAGAAAGAGAGAGAAAAATAGAGCATTTGTAGTTGAACAATGCATAAGAAACCATTTGTAATTTTTTTTTTGTGCCCTCCCCCACTATAACCTATTGTCTATGGGGAGGAGCGAAAGCTTTAAATTTGTCAAAAATTTCGATCTCTGGTTAGTGGTGATTCTTGACGTTTTAGGATCCCCTAATACCGAAAACATTAATATCTCAATGATGGGTGTGTGTCTGTCTGTGTGTCACAGTTTCTTGAGGATGGTCTAGAGCAGGGATCTCCAATCACAGTCCTGAAGGGCCGCAGTGGCTGCAGGTTTTTGTTCTAACCTGGTTGCTTAATTAGAAAGCAATTCTGCCAATAATTTAATTTCATGGCTTGTTAGTGCTTTAACTCTGATATGTCAGGTTATTCTCATATCATAGACTTTCTTCCCCTATCTAAGGATATCATCCAAATGATTTGAAGGCTAAAATGGACAAGCAATTCTCAATCATTCACTTTTTTCTCTTTACTTTCCTTCCAAATATTTAATTAAACCAAATAATGCAAGATAAATACACACTGGCGTAAATGGTAACAAGCCAAATGGAGAAATGCTGGTCTCTTTTGTCATTCGCATGTTATTGCTAATTAGGATCCATTAAAAACTGAATGAATACAGCTGTTTAAGATGAAAATAAGCAAAAAGCTTCAACTAAAGTGAAGCAGAAGTGTTACTTGAGCAATTAGTGCTTCTTATTAAGCAATTGGGTTGGAGCAAAAATCTGCAGCCACTGCGGCCCTCCAGGACTGTGATTGGAGACCCCTGGTCTAGAGCTAAAACAGCTGGATGGAAAAACACTAAACTCGAAAGTAAGCCTTCTATGAGATAACAATGTGCTGATTTGTTTTCGAGCCAAATCATACAAGAGAAAGAGGCACTCTAGGGGAACCCTCAAATACTGTAATTCTGCAAGTAATTATGAATTCTTCTCATCAGTTGGTATCTTAATGACCTATTTTATGATCAGAAAGAGCGGTAAATAATTACTGAAATGTTATAGAATAGTTCGGGTAATATAATAATATTATATAATAATAATAATACTATGCCATAGCATATTGACACTTTTTTTAATTTAATTGTTAAATAAAATATTTTATTTATACTGGGACTTGTGCCATCATGGTTGTAATTGGGGTTTGGTGTGCTGCAACGCCCCCCACTGGTCACAACATACAAGTCTCTTTACATACAACATACAACATCCAAACATCTTTGAATTGCCATATGTGTTGATTCTTGAAGGACAGAGTCTAGTTCACCCATGTGCTCATCTTGGTCTATCTCAGGTAACAGAGGCAGTCCATGTTTCTTCACTATGTTGTGCGGTACTGCCCAAGCCATCCCAAAGCAGAAAACCTTTGTGGGGCTGTACAGTTGTGTGCCACTTCATGAGTTTAAACAATATCACCTAGCTTTTAATGAACCAATCATCCCTTCTATCACTAATTGTGTGTGGGAGTGTCTTTCATTATATCTTTTCTCTTATGGTGTTAGCTTTTGTGACCAGAAAGTACTTTCATTTAATTAATTTACAGTTATTATGTGATGCTCAAATGTGTGTTACTAACGTTGTTGCAAGGTATTTATTTTATTTATCAACCTTTATTTTATGGAAAGCAGATTTCACGGTCATGCTGTATGTGATGGTTGGCTTCTTGGTAATGCTTTCATTACCAGTTATGTCATACAACACACAACACACTTTTTTACAGACAAAACAGATTGCACACTATGGCAGTTAACATTAAGTGTATGAATTAGATAGATCATGTCAGGTACAGTAACTGTAACATAATTAGTTCAAGAACTTTAGAACTTTAGAATGTCACTGAGAGGTAATTGAAATGCAAAATGAAACAAGATGTTCTGTTCACTTCATTGTACTGCCACCTGGAGTTACTGAAATGCCAAAAGCAAAAGGTCTGCGTAATGTTAAGCCAATTTTCATATGCTTTATTAATCCAAACTTTTGTGTTTAAAATAAACACATACGCATGTTTTATACACAAAGCTCTTGGTTTTACACCTGCCATTGCTGTTTCCAGCTACTCTTTTCCTGCATTTGCTGTTGGTCTTTTCTCTTTTAATTTTTATTAGGGCTCATGCCATGTGTGTCTGTTGTACCTTTTTGGTATTTTACTATACCAGTAGACAATAGTACTCTATTTGCTTTTATTTATTATTTGGTTTCAAAAAATGAAAAAGAGGAAAACAAAGTAAAAAACATTTTCATTTGTAAATTTGAAACCTATTCCACACAGCACCCACTCCAACCCATCCTACCGCAGAGCTACATAAAAGAATTAAAATTAATAACATGCAGGCCACTGATTTTTTTTTTTTTCCAATAATATTTACATTAATTACATTCAAAAATTGTGAGCTACATCCTTTAAACTAACCATTTACTGTGTGCCATTTGTGGTCTGTTAAAATTATTACAAATTTAATTGCATACTGTTTTTGTATCCTATACATTTTTGTGTCTTAATTGTAGCATCACAATATTAGCAATCAGTCTAATGTTTTTATGCCAGTAATTAAAAATACTTTCCATGTTTTTTAATATTTGTTCTTTTTTTGATATGGTGGTTTATGCAAGATGAACATCAATGTGCACAGAAGATGGGCTTTTGATTGGCTGCTCTACAGTGGCCCAGTGAGTGTAACAAACTAAGATTCTATCCACGGACGTTTCAACTTCCAGCTGCCCCAGATTTAGAAAATACATAGTTGAACAATATACTACCTTAAACTACCAGGGATCAGATTTATAAAACTTGTGTATGCACAAAAGGAGGCCAAAATGGGCATATGCAATTTTCCACACAAAAGTCACAATTTATAAAAGAAAACTTGATTGTAGAATTTGAATATATTTATGGCAAATCTGACCCAACTGTATGCAACATTTTAGAGAAAGAGAGAAATGTCAACATGCTTGACAAGTAGGGAATTGCAGCCATATGAGCTAAATGATGACTCACATGCATAATAATTCATATCACTGAGCCATTATTATAATATACATTAATGTGACAAACATTAAACCACCAAAAGTGATGAATATAATGCATAGACTCTATTTTATTTCCCTTTAAAGAATGCCAATGCTGCATATTTGCTCTGCAGGTTTTTTGTCAATTTTTATAGGCAACCTGTTGTCACTTCTCAGAATTAGAAACCAAAGTACAGTAAAAAGACAGGTGTGATTCAATCCCTGTGAATACAATCATAAAGATATCATGTGCTATAGCCTATCCATGGCCTAATGGCTTTCATACAACATGGCTTGTTTGGTGCTGCTTGAAAGCTAAGCAGTTGGTTATATTAAAAGGGACTGAGCTTTTAAGAATCGTCAGGATTTTTTTGCCAATTATGATGACTGGTTTATGAGCCGATTTGGGCTTACAAGTCCCATTTATAAGACCCGAGAGCCAGCCAGCGCAATGAAGGGAAACTCGGGTGTGAGCCCCACAAAGAAGCAACGATCTAGGGGGGCGGATTGTCCACTCTGAATATTGGGGTCCTATCCCAGGGATTGGAGTTATGCCAGTGTTGCAAGAAGGAAAACCTACCCCGAGTGGTCTGGCCAATGCTGCTCGAGGCAGCTAAGATGGGGGTCAGAAGGTGTGGACCACAGCTGCTTGAGTCTCCACCAGGCTGGAGAGAGGCAGTGCTGCTGCAGGGGAATTATAGGGTTCAGTGAGGAGTCCTGCGGGGGATCCAGGGACTGTAGGGACATGAGCCTGGCAGAGGGAGTCAGAGGTCTGGGGTAGTGCCCTGCCAGAGCCACAGAAGGCTGCAGGGGTCTGAGCCTAGATGAAGATGCAGAAGATGGGCTTAACTGACAGTTAGTAATCTCCTTGGCTGCAATGACTCGTTTGAGGTTAGCTGAGGAGATGCATGTTTTCAAAGGGATGCACCGGGGACTGCATTTTTGAAGGATAGATTCCTATCATGTTTTTAACCTTGCTTTTAAAGAATTAATTATTTGACCTTGATTTTATGGATTATTTATTTATTTATTGAACACTTTTTGCACTGCACTATTTATTTGGACATGTTTTGTGTATAATAAAAGCACATGAGCACTTTTGCACCAACCCCTTGTATATGTGTTTGTCCTCATCTGCTGGCTCATCCCTTTGTTATGCTGCTGACGGTGGCAGGTTCAAGAGGCTCCCCAAGGCAACAGGGAACGTGGAGCCTACCCACACTGTCACATTTAGTGGTAGTGGTGGGATGAGCCAAATCGGTAAGGACTGAAAAATAGAAGAAAGAACAGCAAGGGGGATAGGTGCCAGACTTTTAAAATAACCCACGAACTCAAGCTTGAAGAGGATATTTTAGAACTGAACTTTTTAAAGGACATTTATTTATTGTTGATTGTTCTATTGTCTACTTTAAATGTTCTTATTCTTTTAATGTCCTGTTTTTACAAGGGGACTTGTGTTTTCATTTTACAAGGGTTGTCTTAGCGCTTTTTTTTTTTTTAGTACAGTGACAGGGCCAAGCTGCGGACATTGCCACCAGATGAACTGGGTTTTTTTTGAGGCATGGCGCCTTCCTATGCAACCGTAGGCTTAAAGGAGGGAAGTATGTGGTATAACGGGTCTGTGGCTTAACATTTTAGTGGCCCATTTTTAATTAAATAAATAATTGAATTCAATTCAATTTGTGGGTGTGTGAGGTAACTGGGGCGAGACGCACCAGCATGTGAGAGTGTGGTATGTCTCAATTGCTTCATCGGCCTTCTGCAGTGTGCAATTGAGGTGCTGCACCCAAGGAGGCATATAAGGGGGACTCAGCACAAGAAAAAAGGGGAAAAAAAAGAATGAGATGGCAAGGTATGCCAGGGGAGCGAGAAGGAAAATGGAAGGACAACTGACCCCAAGTGGTCTGACCGACACCACTCTGGACAGCTGAGATGAGGGTCGGAAGGTGTGGACCACGACGGCTGCTAGTGTCTCAGCCAGCTGAGCGAGCAATGAGTGAGCTGGGGAGACTAAGGAGGAGTTGCGCTGGGCTCATCTGACAGAGCATGGACCTGATGACTGTTGGTTTACTCTCATTTGTAATTCTTCTTTTTAAACTCACGGATTGTCACCTGTTTTTAAGGATTATTTATTTAGTGATGAGAGCAATGCACTTTTAAACCCTTTGGTTTTGGTGGTTTTAATAAAAGCACCATAGCACTTTTATACCCACCCCTTGCTATGTTTGTGTGTAGTGTCCTTATCTGCTGGCTTATCCTCGGATATGTTTTTGGTGGTTGCGGGTCCAAGTGCCTCCAAGTGTGAGGCTGCCCTGCATTGTAACACCTGAAAGTCAAAAAAGCTAAAAGAATCCTTGCTCTAGTATTTATTTTATTCATTTTACATATTTTAGTCTCTTACAAATTCAAAATTATGACACATGCTTCTATGTGCAGCCACCTTTTATTATATGGCTGCCTGATGTCACAGATTTCATGTTATGCACATCAAGTACTCAGCAGCTGCACAGCATCACAGCAAGCAATCAGACAAAATAGAGAAGTTCTTGGAAAACCACAGCCACAAAATGGCAACAAGAAACATTGCAAGTTTGCAGGCGACATTATCATCAATGCTTGTATGCTGCGTGTGTTTGAGTAAAAGGTTCTATTTGAATAAATGCTTTGAGAATGTTCCTGTCTTCACAGTAATAAAGCTGAGTTTTTCACCACCTTCTCTCTTGTGCAAGTCTGTGACCCATGCATCACTTTGTATACACACACACACACACACACACACACACACGCACACACACGCACACACACACAAATATTTATATATACATATGCACATATATACATATGCATAGTAAATGTGTGGACACTAGGGGTTGCCTTCTCCCCAACAGACAGGCACAGGACACAGGTTAAAAATACGAAGAAGTTGTTTAATTTCTTCTTTTCCTTCTATGAAGTGCCCACAAGCACCACAGTCACAAATAAATAGGAAAGAGAAACACCAAGTACAATAATAAATTTTTTCTTTCTCCACCACATCTCCCAGCAAGCTCTGTCCTACACCTCCCGACTCCAGCTCCACTTGCTGGGTCTTCAGCCATGCAGTACTTTAAATAGTGCCCCACCCAGAACTGCTTCTGTTCTTCCTCCCACGTGACATGCCAGCAGTTCCGGTTCAGCTGGAGAATCCAAGTTCTTTACTCAGCCCGAAAGTACTTCAGGGCTCCCGATTGCATTATCTATTAGTACTTCCGGGCTATAGGGAAAGTATGACTCCCCAGGTCCTTCGACAGCTCCCCTTGGCGGCACCCACCATACCCAACAGGGCTGAGAAACCGAACTCCAAGTCCCAGGATGACCTGTGGGCACCGCTATACTCCAGGGGAGCTACCATCTTGCATCTAGTGGGAGGCAGTGTCCAAAGGTAGCTGCCTTCCCCCATTCTTTCATTCTCAGGGCATGCATCTTGGTAACCCCTCCTCTTCTAGCCTCCACACAAGACATATAAAACCAACTGAACCAAATGGCTCCTCTGGCTTAAATAGCCTGTGCAGGCCCACCTGATAGTTCTCTGAACTTTACTGTTCACCAGCAAGTGCCATATTATAAATCTAGAGCAATTCATGCACACATATACCCTCATCTGCGTGTATTATGGTGAGCTGCCTGTTACACTTCTTCATGTGTTTTTACAAGCATACCTGCCACCTATACTTATGCCACAATGAACATCCAACAAACCATTTATCCTTTTGACTGTGCAGCATGAACAAAATACTGGCTGGAAGAAGACACGCATACAGAGCAAGCTACTGTATATGGGCCCCCAAGATAAACTGCCTGCACCCTCCTTCCATGCCCACATGTTTCTCAGCACAACTGCTGGCACACTTCATAAACTCCCAACAACACTATAAGCCTTGTACATATCAAAACAATTGTCTTTTTCAAATACTAGATTATTTCACTTTACATGGGGAAAGTAAACCTGATAAAATCAATACAGTAATTTCTCATACACAAAAACATCACTACTCTAAATTTTAAATGCACTGGTACTGACTGAATTATTTCAAAGTCAACCTATAAGTATCTCCCAAATTAACTTACATGAAAACTTATATGGTTTCTTATTAGAAAAACTCTGATATCACGCATTGAGACAGTGGTGGTATAGTGTCTACATACATTGGCATGGACACAGAAAACAGGAATAGTGGGTCAATGTTTAAAGATGAATGTTATATTTCAATTGTATCAGTTTCCATGATGAAGAAGGGGCCTGAGTTGCCTCGAAAGCTTGCATACTGTAATCTTTTTAGTTAGCCAATAAAAGGTGTTATTTTTCTTGCCTTCTTACTAGTTGTAATGTGGAAATGTATGCTGACATTCACTTTTTATTGCAATATATGTGAGTATGTTTTATTTATTGTATATACTTTGTTTAAAAGCAGAAAAAATTCTTCGACTTATAGTTAAATTAAACCTATTTACTCTCACTCACTTTACATCTGGTAAACATAGTAAAGGTCAGACTTTCCTTGCAATGACAGTACAACCCCATTAAAGGTGCCACAGGGATATTTTCACTTGATGCTCAAAACATACTTTCTGGCTCCTCTCCATCCAATGGAATAGCAACTCTATTTTGACGTCTTGTTGAATTGTCAAGTTACTCATTTTCCCTTGCAGCATGAGCCCAGCAGCTCTACTCAGGAATTTCATTTTGGATGCCTGCACCCACAATTTATTTTTTAAGCCTCTTAAAAAACAGTATGGAAAGGTAGTTATCTCAAGCCAATGAGAAATCAATTGAAAAACCTTATACATAATAAAACAAACACAATTAGCTAACCGTCATGCAAAGACATTATTTCACTTGTCTTGACTTCACCTGTAATGGAGGGTGAACCCATAAACTCAGCAAAATAATTTCTTCTTGAACTCTTGATTTATTTTTTCAGTCACTAACAAAGCTAATGAGCATAGATAAAAATGGATATACACATAAAGAGATTACTCCAAGGACATTGCTCTTGTTTTGCAGCTGTCTGCTACAGCACTACTTCTTTAGGATCAATTTGTTGGTCATTTTCACAGTAGCATCCCATGTCAACCGTGAGCAACACTAAGAGGTATGTACTGTATGATCCACTTAGGCTAGCAGCCTTTTTACCTGCAGATCACAAAGTACTTCTTTCCAGGAGAAAGATTAGTATGCTTAGAATTGAAGTTGAGTATAATCAAGACTTTAACACTAGTCTCAGACAGTAGTGGCACCAGAATTCCATAAAAATGGTGGGCCTGATGTTGTTTTTATTACTATTAAATATACATCCATTTAGAAAATTACAAGTCCAGCCATACTAACGTTAACATACAGTATATATATTTTTTTGCACATCTAGTTTGAATGTATCATGTTAACACCAATGTAAATGCACTTACAAATGGTGAAGATAAATTGACATACCTACCTTTTCTTGATACATATGATATGTACAGAGAGATGGACTTACACCAGTGAGAACAGCATGCAAGCCTCATGCTGGTTTTCTCGAAATGGGGGGCACTTTTCATATGTGCGTGAGAATCGGCGTGCGCTCTTAACAGCTCAGGAGGTGGTGAGTCTAATCATAAACTCCTACGTTTCGGTAGATGTTTGAGTTCTCCCCGTCTGCTTAAGACAGCAAAAAATTCCTCAAGCAAGGAGACAAGGGTACCACAGAAGTGAAAGAAAAGCAAATGATTATTTAAAATTTATTTTCAAAGTAATTAAGGAGGATATAGTGAAAAGTTTTCTTAAAAAAAAACATTTACATTTCAACCTTCTGCTGAATGGTAAAGTAGATGGCAGAGTGCCCTTCCCTATCCTTTTTACAGTATTATGAGAACACTAAGAATGAGTACCTTCTCAGTAAGCCACTCAGTCACCAGTTTGCAATGCAATGACAGCCAAAGCTAGAAGGGATGGAATAGAAGGGATGGAAAATGAAAACCAAAGCCTTTTGGGCATGGCTGCAATAATAAACTTCTGAGAGAACCAGCTCATGTCTGTTTTCTGTGCCTCAAACTGGTATCAAACAAATGCAACTTTTTGCAATATAGCGTGACCCGATCTGTCAAAGGAGGTTTTCATGTATAGTGAATAGGTGGGGAAAAATCATTTTAACAGAAATACAGATCAACTCTTAAATTGTTACTTTAACCCTGAGGGGCTGCTGGATACTGAATTATTACTTAAAAGCGCTGGTGTTCGAAGCGCTGCTTCAATGCTTGTTTCTATGAGGAGCTAAACAGGCATTAAATTGTATATTTTTGTATGTAATCTATTTGTTTACATGTGAACACTATTAGTTTATGAATATTTAAATATCAGTCTGCGTGCATACTAAATTGGTTTGCGTGCATGCAATGGTTTCATTCATAGATAGATTCATATGAACAATATTGGTTCGTATCCGTATGTTATCGGTTTGTACGTGAATTATATCCGTTTGTATAACCATATCACTGGTTTGCATATGAGATATATTGATTTGCATGTGTATATCACTGTTTCCGGCACCGGTTTACGCTTGATTGGCATTGGTTTGGGTATGAACTATTGGCTTGCGTTCATATACTACTGCTGTGCTGGTCTAGCAATGGATTTGTGTATGCACTCTACCATATAGGTTTCATGCAAGTCATATACTCATTTCATTTGGGTAGATTTTAAATAAGTCAGAACAAAGAAATTCATTTTCTATTTGTCTTTTTTTACCTACAACATTATGCTTGCAGAATCCCTAGTAACAATACTAATAACAGGATCAATAATGATGATATGATGTCAAAGGGAAATATTTATTAAAGGACCAGTGGATCTATGAGCAAGGCATGTTATACAGTTTTATTTAAACTTTTGTTTGTTGTATAGTACATTCTGCCAGTCGGCGTTAGTTATATTTTTTTAGACATCAAACACTGGAAGCAGCTACGCTGCCAATCCATGGTGGCAAAACGTAAAGGAAATAAAAGTTTAGCAGACATCATTGAACTTGATTATGAGTTTGTGTAACATTAATGCAAATGGACAGGTGATGTCATTAGCAAGGCAAGTGTCGAATGCTTTGAAGCTTCAACACAACTTCCAACACATTTACTTCAAACGTTTTGTTGCTTCATGAGGCTTTACTGTGCCAATCACTACCAATAACAGTTAATTTAACACTTGTAATTTTATTGTGCGCAATTCTGGACAGTTCAAATATAGCATGATTATTCTGACGGACAACACACTTACTGTGAATAAATCCCTCATATATGTGATTGCAGAAAACAATTTCCTTCCTTGCTCTGGACTGACACTCTATCCTGGGGATTATTCCTGCCTTGTGCCTAATGCATGTTGCTATTTTCTGTGACCCTGTTCTAGATACACGGGTTTAGAAAATTGATGGATTTAACTGATGGATGAATGTACAAATTATCAGAGAATTCAACATTGTCAGCAAGGTACCAGGAGCTACACAATATGCATCATAATTTTGCATCAGTCAGGTGGAAGTCTAAAATTTTCTATGAAAATTTCTGAAGGCACTGCTGTAGTCAGTCCATTTTTTTCACTGATACCAACTAATTAGTCTGCCATAATGACTATTCTACAATTTTCAGCAACTGCCGCCATCATCAATTTAATCACATGCAGGTATTATTTTTTCTGGGTCAATAAATTGGACTGAAATTCTCTTTCATGTGTACTTCATTTGCTACATTTTCCCCAAATTCATGTTTTGAATGCCTTTGTCATTTTATACTTATATTACTTATATACTTATATTTTCATTGTTTCCCATCAGATCACTCTTTTAAACAGCTGCTTTCACCTAAACGTTAGACAACAATGCCTCTGAAAGGGACTCTTTTTTTTGAGGTGTGGTTTACTTTCACCAGTGAGAGACTCTTGTTTCTTACCAAACTTCTCATTAACCTTTGAGCAACAGACGAAAGAGCTTGGTGAGAGAATATAATGAGAGGTGTACATGTGGACTCTCACCATTCATTATCAAGAACCCAGCCCATATCCATGACTTGGCTGATCCTTCAGTATTTGGTGGCTGTGTGGTTAAAGCACACTCAGTAGTTGAGTTGGTAGCACAACCATTGCTAAAGTACACACATCTTGCACCAGGGCTTCCAATTGCCATTGAGGAATCACATAAATGTTCAGTGTTGACATCATACTTAGGCAGGTTTTGTACTTAATATGTTTTCTTTCCCTATTGAAGCCTAAAATGGCTGTTTGTATGAAACATCATTCCCGTTGCCCCCCAACAAGACATGACCATACAGTAGCTGATGAACGACTTGTGAAGGATTCTTTCTTCTTGAATGACTATTTTTTAAATGCAACATACAGTGTAAAATCACTATCCATATATGTGCTTTCCAAATACTTTATGTTAAATGAACTTTTCTAGTGATAAAGTTAACACTGGTGATTTTGCTGTGCAAGTTTGTAATCAAGTGATATTTTAATGAAGTCTATTAAAATACATGCAGTAAAGGTTAATTTTCATGTGAGAAAATAAATAAACAAATAAAAACCTAAGCTATAGGGTGGGTCAATGAGGAAAGTGGGTGGGCCATTCCTTGTTTGAGAAGTGTCAATCAACTGCATTTTTTGAACCTTGTATTTTTGCTGACATGGTGGTGGGTATAGTTCTTTGCCAGCTACCACCACTACTTAAGTTTTTGTCAAGGTGTATATGCAAAGTATACATTCCAAACATTATCAGGCATGCAATATCAGCCTTTTTGTTGATTTGGTCTTCCAACCTCAAAAATTAGGCTATTGGCTGAGGAAGTATAAATGGTGGCCTTTATAAGTAGGTTTCATTTTGGAGTATCCTGGAAAGGTGATTGTTATAAGGTAACATTGGCTATACATATCTGATACTATTCTAACTCTTACAAAAGTTTATTCTATGCCAGTGAAGTGATGTCTCATATGTTTTACTGTATGTACAGAATCATTAGCAAAGTCTAGTTCATTAAAATCTGTACTCTTAAGCCCATCATCTGACCTGCATTTATATGAGCCTCACTGTATACCTTGCAGGTAGTGTACTCTTAAAGCAGCTGCGTGTTCCTTTTATGCCATGTGGGGCACCTGGATACCCAACATTTGCCTGAATTCATGAATCACAGGGCTGGGTGTTGGTGTATGTGTCCAATTTTAAAATGATCTGTCTGGCCTCTCCTCATAAAACAAGAAAGGATAAATCTTTCAGAAGCATGCAAGATCAGACTTTCACCATTCCAATGTTCTCATGGTTAGGAAAAGCAAAAACAATTAGTGAAGCATCATTTAACATAAAGATGTGTGTAATATTGATGAACAAGGTATGTTTTGCTGATGTAAAGCAGCATAAGTGTACATATCCTGAATCAGCTGTACTAGTAATGTAGAAGGAAAATTTTTTATATTAGCATGAAAATAGCAAATTAACATAAAGAGCTATAAAAAGAAATTAAAAGTTTCTAACAACATTAGATTAAGCACAAATTAGAATGTTAAGAAAATAAGATAGGTCAAGTAAATAGTTAACAAAAAAATCAAGTCATTTTGCATTATTTTTTGCTAGTGTGGGAAAGAACAGATAAAGAAAAGAAGATTGAGAATACCTGTGTCCAAGGATAGGAAGCTAAAAGAATGATACCACAGAGAAAAGATGGCTCTGAAAGGTATGTACGAAGCCAGCTGAAATATTGAATCAGCAAAGATGGCAAGAAGGCATTGCTGCCAAGGTCAGGTGATGAAATGCAAGGAAAATGAAAAAATATTTTCTAACATAAATAAGTTTAGAAAATTAGTAATACTAGCATTTAATCTAAGTACAGAAATTAAATGTAAAGCAAGCATGCCAAGCAAATAATTAAATAAAGGCACATGCTATATTTCTTTTAAATCAAAGCTTAAGCTTTA
This sequence comes from Erpetoichthys calabaricus, assembly GCF_900747795.2. NCBI lineage: Eukaryota > Metazoa > Chordata > Cladistia > Polypteriformes > Polypteridae > Erpetoichthys > Erpetoichthys calabaricus. Next base: position 131,345,345 of record NC_041399.2, read on the forward strand.
GGCCACCATTATAAAAAAGTTTGGAAAGCTTAAAGGAAATGACAAAAGAAAACCCATATATGGAATTAAGGCCTTGGCCAGTTAGAGAAAATAAGAACAAAACAGAAAAGTAGAAATACCAGGAGGGGGCCAGCGGTAGGAAAGTAACGAGAAAGTAAGGGTTCCCATGGGAACTCAAGGGGAGGCCGGACAAGAGTAGAGGGGAGTCAGAGAAGATGAGCAAAAGAGCTCATTTGAGCGAGGTTGGAGAAGATAGGAAATGACATAAGAAAAGCCCAAAGATGGTAAGAGGAAGCTCTCTGCCCAGCCTTAGACCAATTAAAATAAGCCAAACAGAAACCAAGAGAAACAATGGACAGTAAAGCCAGGTGCAGAATGAGCTAATTGATCAAGGACAAAGTGATAAGAAATCATATACAGTGATCCCTCGCTATATTGCGCTTCGCCTTTCGCGGCTTCACTCTATCGCGGATTTTATATGTAAGCATATTTAAATATATATCACGGATTTTTTGCTGGTTCGCGGATTTCTGAGGACAATGGGTCTTTTAATTTCTGGTACATGCTTCCTCAGTTGGTTTGCCCAGTTGATTTCATACAAGGGACGCTATTGGCAGATGGCTGAGAAGCTACCCAACTTACTTTTGTTTCTCTCTCTCTCTCTCTCTTGCGCTGACTCTCTCTGATCCTGACATAGGGGGACTGAGCAGGGGGGCTGTTCGCACACCTAGACGATACGGACGCTCGTCTAAAAATGCTGACAGATTATCTTCACGTTGCTACCTTCTGTGTGCAGCTGCTTAGTGAAGCGACATGATGCACAGAGCTTCATATACTTAAAAGCTCAAAGGGCACGTATTGATTTTTCACTCTTTGTTTTTATCTCTCTCTCTCTCTCTCTCTCTCTCTCTCTCTCTCTCTCTCTCTCTCTCTCTCTCTCTCTCTCTCTCTCTCTCCCTGCTCCTGACGGAGGGGGTGTGAGCTGCCGCCTTCAACAGCTTTGTGCCGCGGTGCTTCGCATACTTAAGCCAAACAGCCCTATTGATTTGTTTGCTTTGCTCTCTGTTTCTGACAGCCTGTGCTCCTGACACGCACTCATTTGAAGAGGAAGATATGTTTGCATTCTTTTAATTGTGAGACTGAACTGTCATCTCTGTCTTGTCATGGAGCACAGTTTAAACTTTTGAAAAAGAGACAAATGTTGGGTTGAGTCCTTGTTATTCTTGTTATTATTATGCTTATTTTATTGCAATAAAACTGTAACTCTGTTTGCCTATCCTGAGACTCCTAATAGCCTTTATTTCAGGTAAAAAGCCTTCTGGTGATGATTTTTCACCACAACAGTAAATTTTTTGATTTTAAATTAAATCTTTCTTAATTGAATGATGATGTGTAAGCATGTCAGATGCAGCAGTGCAGCAGACTGTACAATAAGTGATTTATGGCCTTCACATTGCAAGTCAAAATTCTAAGATGTACACAGGACCAATGTAGGTTAACTAAATTTGTGTTTTTATGGTGTTGTTTTAACATGATGTAGACTTTTCAATGTAAATACTGAGCATACACAAAAATTCACATTTTTGTTTAAATTATTTCATAATAACATAAATTTGATCATTTCTACATTTTCCACAAAAAAAATCATTAGAATATATAAAATTAAAACGTTTTCTATCTTGTAGAAAATTTTTCTTCAGCTTTGCTTTTGATATTTTGTTCAAATATACAGTATCTATATATATAATTCACTAAGCCGGAAGACAAGTAGCCACCCATGGGAAGCACGCCGGAAGGGGTGTGGATTCACTAAGCCGCCGACAAGTAAGCCGCCCATGGCGCACGCTGGATGGAACCACGCCCACCAACTCTAAGACTTTTGGATTACGACGACAACTCACAAAGCCACGCCCACCAATTCGGACACGTCAACTGGGAAAAAACACCATTATTTATCTTCGTCTGGGCTACAGTACACATGCACCTCTGAGCCACGTTGACTTTTCACTTACGACGCACGACTACGTGCACCATAGCAAACTGTTTTACACGTACATACAGCAATTCGTTTCCGCGACTAACATGCGTCTTCTTAGATGGTCCTGCAAGAACACGGAAAACGTTTCCCGCCCACCAAAGCAGGACCATGTGAAAAGAGGCATGTTTGTAGCGGATGTGAATTGCTGAATGCAGCGTCTAAAACAGTTAATAGGCTGCAACAAAATTATGAAAGTACAGGTGCATTTTTTCACACAAGCTGTGTGTGTGTGTGGGTGGGTTGGTGTTAATTAGTTCCTCGAAAGATTTCAACATTTAATATGCACAAGCGGTAACACTGCAAAGTCAGCCCAAACCAGAAAAGGCGGCTGGCAAAAACTGGCCGACAAATTAAATGCGTGTGCATTGTACTTACTGAAAGCAGCGTTACAGATTTTACAAATCTTCATTTTTTTCCCTCTGCTTAAAAAACATTTAAAAAGCGGCGTGATTATGCGGCGTATACTACGCCACGGCTTGGTATGCAGCGTTTATAACAGTTTGTTTGTCGCGGATAATTTGCCTTTTACTATATAAACACGTGTGCATTGTACTTACTGAAAGCAGCGTTACGGATTTTGCAAATGTTCATCATATATAATCCACCAAGTCATCCGACCATGCGGGCGCATTTTTTCACACAAGCTGTGTGTGTGTGTGTGTGTGGGTTGGTGTTACAGTTAGTTAATTAGTTCCTCAAAGGATTTCAACATTTAATATGCACAAGCGGGGTTGGTGTTAGTTAGTTAATTAGTTGCTCGAAGGATTTCAACATTTATTCATCATCATATATAATCCACCAAGTCGTCCGGCCGTGTAATACAAACGACAGAGCACCGCGCCAAGAACTGGAACCGCTAGAGAGACATGCCCACCAACTCTAAGAGCACCAACTCTAATACGCCTGCCCGCCTGACTGTTACCAGCGTTCAACCCCAATGTGCTGGAGTGTAAAACCATCACAACTATCAGACGCTGTCTATATCTAAGAAGACATATAGATACTCATTATTCATCCGGCACGCGTTCACCCACGCTCTCAAGGCATTCACAGTGCCTGCTCATGTGCTCGAACACAACAACTCACCACACACAAATCTTGCTTTATTTGATTCAACACGGGAAACCTCACCCTGCCCGGACACGAAGAGGATTGACAGATTGATAGCTCTTTCTCGAATTGTTCCCCACGAACGAGGAATACCCACTGAGTGCGGGTCATACGCTCCCTCTGAATATGTCCCTGCCCTGTGTACGCTCCCCACCCCCCTACAATAAATAAATATGGCTTTATATATCCATTTCACCCTGTGTTGAGTTCAAAGAAATAGCTCCATTTATACCTAAATTGTTTGCTTGCTTGATCTCTAGTTTCTCACTGACACTTCCTTTTAATTTCTTAAAGTTCAGTGTGACAAGGTAGTGTGACTAACATGATGTATTGTCCATTTCACGTGCTTAGTAATGCAGTGTATGAAGCTACAAATTTGTGGTGCCCAAGAAAAAAACACTCAAAATAAAAGTGCCTTTAAAAGACAAGAATAAAAAATAGTAATTAGATGACATCTCCAAAATAGCAAAAAAAAAAAATAATAAAAACAATCTTTATAGAAAATTAATAATGCTTGATAACCAAAGCAAATGCAAGAAATAAATTAATAAAGTGTTCCTGACATTTGCACAACAGATCACTGACTGTAGCATTATGGCAGAGAAGACCTTGTCTCTTTAACAATTAAAATGGAGCATGTTTTTTGTAAAAGTTTCTTTGTACTTCTTCCCCTTGGTGAAAACTACCTAAGTCAACTGTGCAAAGAGTCAGTGATGGAGTTATTTATTTATTTACTAGCTGTGCTACCTGTCTAAGAGGAGTTGAAATCTAGGTAATCAACGTATACTTCAAGTTTTTTATTTGATAAATGGGTTGTCAGATTGGTCTGGCACAACAACGCGCACCATATCCCTTATCCTCACGGGTACCCTTTCCTCTTCAGATACTCTTTTCGTTTGTTAAACTGACCACTCTTATAGTTGAAGTGCTTTGCTGGTAAAATATGGCGGTGGTCGCAATTATATTGGCCAGGTTCAAAGACTCTAACCTAGTCATGTTGGGGCTTTGGTTTCCTAATGTGCATATCAATTTATCATTTTTCACTCAAAAATTGCCCACTATGTGAAGTTATAAGTCATTATCATTACAACTATAAACCTCGTTCACATGGCCTGAGGAAGTGGATGAAAGTCACTACCAGGCTTCTGTGTATACAGTATGACATTGGACAATAGAATATGTTGATACGACCAATTTTCCTATTTTTAGACCCTTATATGGTATTTATATTATTATTTTTTTTATTTTTTTTTTGTCCATTCTATATGGTTACCTCTTTTTTAAGTTGTCTTCCTAACCCTAACTGCAGAGAAAACTTGGGGGTTGGTGGCAGGATTGGCACTCCAGGCACTGTAAAAAACCTCACACACTTCCAGTGTGGTCCTGAGGTGTCACCATATACATGGCTGCTGGGTGTGGCGACTCGCTGTAATCAGCGCATGCTTCCAATCTCTCCTCCTCCTCTCCTAGAAACTGGGCTGACATGAAGATACACTGACACACACAGAGACATCTGTGCTTTTATTTAGGTGAATTTTATTTTTGTATTCATTTATTTATTATATCATCCTTCAAAAAAAAGAGAGAAAAATAAACCCTTAAAAAAATAAGGTCCATGTATAGGGGCTGTAACATAAAGAAAATAATAATCAAACCCATACTGCTTTTTAATTAAAAAATAACCTAGAAATCCAATTATTTATAATAATGGAAATCTTTAAAAAGATTTTAATGTAGGGCGGCACGGTGGCGCAGTGGGTAGCGCTGCTGCCTCGCAGTTGGGAGACCTGGGTTCACTTCCCGGGTCCTCCCTGCGTGGAGTTTGCATGTTCTCCCCGTGTCTGCGTGGGTTTCCTCCGGGTACTCCGGTTTCCTCCCACAGTCCAAAGACATGCAGGTTAGGTGGATTGGCGATTCTAAATTGACCCTAGTGTGTGCTTGGTGTGTGGGTGTGTTTGTGTGTGTCCTGCGGTGGATTGGCACCCTGCCCGGGATTGGTTTGTGTCCTATGTTGGCTGGGATTGGCTCCAGCAGACCCCCGTGACCCTGTGTTCGGATTCAGCGGGTTGGAAAATGGATGGATGGATTTTAATGTGTTTTTTTCATCTCAATGGAAATGTCTTAGTGGAAAGGGTATGAAGTTAATTTGATGTTAAGATCCTTACTAAAATACTGTATAGGTAATGCTTTCTGCTCCAAGCTCCTTGATTTTCAGATGCCATGATAGTGGATGATAAATAGCCCCCAGTCAAAGAGTGGCCCTACTGTTAATTTCCATACATCTTAATTACTTATTTATGCCAATAATGTTTTAGTGAGGATTTATTATGCATGCACTAAATTGTATTGTTTTGCAAGTCAGGATTAAGTTAATCAAAGGGAAGTAAATTAGTCAGCAGCTACATTCACATAACAGAGTCTGACTTGAGTACTTGTATGTAAAGATGTAGAGTCAATCATAAGCTACAAAAAAATGGAAGATAGCAGCAAGTAATCATAGAGAAAATAAATTCTACTGAAAATCAGAATATCTTAAGCAATTCTTAAAAGATATAAATTATTAAAAAAAATAAGAATGATTGATAAAAAATGTATTTTTAAATTAAACTCAGTGTGTATGAACTTTTTTTATATAAATAAATAAAAGAATATTGGCTACAATCCCACCCTGAGTCTGCTTTTGAATTTTATGGACACATGTGCTGTTCCTGTTACCTACTAGGCATGCTGTGCCTGATATTTAGTCAATACAGATATTGCCTCATACTGTAGTTGCAGAGTCATGGGTTGTAATCCTAGCCCAGTCACAGTGTGTGCGTTTTTTTTTTTTATCTGGATACTCCAATTTGCTCTCCATCTGCCTCTCTCATTTAACCTGAATTGAATTAAGTAAGCTTGGAAAATGAATGAATGAATTAATTAATGAATGACTGCTTAGGACAGCTACATCAACTACATCTCAGTCAAATAAACAAATTCATGGGTACCTGGCACAGGGAGTGTCATGTTTTCCTTCATATATTCATGCTGTAACAGCTTGTTTTTGATTCCTTATCTAATGTATGTCTTGTCTGAGTGTGACAAGACTCTGGAAATATGGCTGAGGCCCTTTTTAAATTATATGCTATCTTGTCTGGATGCCAAATTTGACACTTGGAGGAAGGAATGTATAGCTCAAGAAAGTGTAAAATTGTTTTTGAATGAAGTAACTGAAGTCTGATAACGGCTCAACTTAATTATATGTAGCCTAGAAATGTTAAAAGTATACTCATTTGAAAGTTCTATATGATCCTGCCTTATGCTTACTAACTGTTCTGTTGTTATTTTGAGAAAAGTTCACTCTGATTAATTCAGTTTAAGCTTATAACATAAGCTGGCAGCTGGCTTGTATGCTATTATGCAGTTTAATCATACCACAGTGTTTTGTAACTTTTTCTTGTCTTGTGTCAAATTTGCAGCTGTTATGTAGGTGTTTGAAGAAACATACTTCTGTCAATTAAGAAATGTTTCAGTATGTGAATGGTGAGTGAAACTAAAGCAAGTTTATATTAGTACTTAAGAACTGCTTTTCTTTAACTCTGATGCACATCTATATATTCCACTTAGTATTTTGCCTTTAAATGTATTTTTAAAAATGTAATAATAGTAATGTTAAATTATCATGTGAAATATGGCTTTCCTGCATTTACACTAACTGAAGTACAGTCAGATTATGGATAACTGTGTAACTATAATTAGTAACATCAAAAGATTTAGAAGTTGACAGTCTTAAGACAGAATAATATACAATGAAGCCGAATTGTAACAAAAATAAAATTTCTGTACTTAATACTGAATTTTAGTGCTATTAATATAAATCAACAGTGTAAAGGTACTGTTTCAGGCAGAGCTGTCAATGTTTGGTAACTCTCATCCTTACTTTAAAATTAAATACAGGAATGGAAGCAGAACTGTGGTTAACATTATCAAAACTGGAAACCTTCATTGACAATAATGAGTGTATAAAACATAAAGAAACTCAACCTTCACAAATGACTTTGAGTTCTTTTCCTCTTTTTTCACCTGAAGCCATACGTGACTTAAATTATTTTTCTGCTTCTTTTGATCTAGATTCATATGTACTGTAACTATATATTTTTAATTAGAAATATGGAAATTTTAGGCTTTCTAATTTTGTAGTTCTTATCAAAACATACTACTATTGTTACATTAAAAAATAATTTAAAACTATTTGATGTTCATAAGTAAAACTAAAAAAAACATACAATCACACTGAAAAATTCTCTACAATTAATTGTTAAAATCCCCAAGTGCAATATTAATAGGAGGGGTGTGAGTTAAAAAATCTTAATTTTAGTTGGGTGTAGTAAGAGTTTACTACTTAACAATTTAAGACAGAAAGTAAAAGATGATATTTCAAAACATTTAAATCACTGGAGATGGTACACCAAGAAAAAGGCTGAAAACAACTGGCCAAGATATCTCAAATGCCACATAATCACATATGTGTCAATTGTCTGCTGTAGTTAATTTAAGCATTTTCTTTGATTAACAGGTCTACTATTATATACCATCATGCAGTATTACTACTGTTACCAGTAAACAAGATCCAATAGCATGCTCCACTTCATTACATTGGGTTTATATTAGTAGGGATCCAGACAGTACAGCATTTTGGAGGCCTTGTCTTAAAGCTTGGGATCTCTAAGCTATTCCATTAACAATGGCTGAGAAAGATTAAAATTATGATGGTTGCTTTTGATATAAAACTCTCCCAGATGGTTTCAAAGGAAAAAAACTGATGATACTTCCAAATTTATTGGAGGCAAATTAAAATACCACAGAAGTACAACATCTGTGGCTTATCACTTTAAAGCAAATCATAAATGAAGCTACTGTTAAAAATGTTATTGATAGGCAGTAAAATCTGTAGTAGGCTATAGTCCATGAATGTACAACTCAACTTATGTCCATGAAACATAAAATCTAAAGATTAACTATGGCTACTTATTGCAAAATGGAGAGCATCAGAGAACAGACCTCTAAATTGTATATAGTTAAAGATATGGGCCTGAGAGACATTGTTCAGTGAAATCTTACACATTTCCTTAACATGGGACAAATATGTTCCATATCAAGGATTTATATAAGAAGCCACAAGCCTTAACTTAACATCTTGCATCACCCCAGTCCCAAAGGTATCACATCCTAGTGAGCTGAATGAGTTCCGGCCTGTTGCTCTGACATGACATGTGATGAAGACCATGGAGAGGCTGCTGCTTCACCACCTGAGGCCACAGGTTCAACACGCCATCGACCCTCTGCAGTTTGCATATCAGGAGAAGGTGGGAGCGGAGGATGCCATCATCTATATGCTACACCGATTCCTCTCCCACTTGAACAGAGGCAGTGGTGCTGTAAGAATTATGTTTCTAGACTTCTCTAGCGCCTTCAACACAATCCAACCTCTGCTCCTTAGGGACAAGCTGACAGAGATGGGATTAGATTCATACCTGGTGGCATGGATCGTGGACTATCTTAAAGACAGACCTCAGTATGTGCGTCTTGGGAACTGCATGTCTGACATTGTGGTCAGCAACACAGGAGCGCCACAGGGGACTGTACTTTCTCCGGTCCTGTTCAGCCTATATATATCGGACTTCCAATACAACTCAGAGTCCTGCCACGGGCAAAAGTTCGCTGACAACACTGCTATCGTGGGCTGCATCAGGAGTGGGCAGGAGGAGGAGTATAGGGACCTAATCAAGGACATTGTTAAATAGTGCGACTCAAACCACCTACACCTGAAAACCAGCAAAACCAAGGAGTTGGTGGTGGATTTTAGGAGGCCCAGACCCCTCATGGACCCCGTGATCATCAGAGGTGACTGTGTGCAGATGGTGCAGACCTATAAATACCTGGGAGTGCAGCTGGATGATAAATTAGACTGGACTGCCAATACTGATGCTCTGTGTAAGAAAGGACAGAGCCGGTTATACTTCCTTAGAAGGCTGGCGTCCTTCAACATCTGCAATAAGATGCTGCAGATGTTCTATCAGACGGTTGTGGTGAGCGCCCTCTTCTACGCGGTGGTGTGCTGGGGAGGCAGCATTAAGAAGAAGGACACCTCACGCCTGGACAAACTGGTGAGGAAGGCAGGCTCTATTGTTGGCATGGAGCTGGACAGCTTGACATCTGTGGCAGAGTGACGGGTGCTCAGCAGGCTCCTATCAATTATGGAGAATCCACTGCATCCACTAAACAGTGTCATCTCCAGACAGAAGAGCAGCTTCAGCGACAGACTGCTGTCACTGTCCTGCTCCACTGACAGACTGAGAAGATCGTTCCTCCCCCAAACTCTGCGACTCTTCAGTTCCACCTGTGGGTAAACATTAACATTATACAAAGTTATTGTCTGTTTTTACCTGCATTGTTATCAATCTTTAATTTAATATTGTTTTTTTGTATCATTATGCTGCTGCTGGAGTATGTGAATTTCCCCTTGGGATTAATAAAGTATCTATCTATCTATCTATCTATCTATCTATCTATCTATCTATCTATCTATCTATCTATCTATCTATCTATCTATCTATCTATCTATCTATCTATCTATCTATCTATCTATCTATCTATCTATCTATCTAAACAGTTTGAGCACCTACGTATTTGTACAGAAATTTCATTCAAGGTTACTACTAGACATTACTGAACTACTTTGGTTAATCATGCCATCAATCTAAACTAATCAAGTGATTATATATATAGTATAATTACTACTGATGGCCATAGAATATATACCGATATATAACACTGTGAGCATGAACTTGTTGTCACTCACAAGCCACGCATCAAGTAGAGTACACTAAGAGCTGTTAAATGTTAAATTACACTAGCTCTTTTAATGCATTGAGAAGAAACACTTGTGTCCTGTAAATGCAACGACAGAATTGTGCCCACAATGAAAGGGAATTAATTAGAAAGCTGTCAGTCACAAAACCTTCATAAACAAATACATGGAGTGAAAATCCTTCCTCCATTTATATTTCGGAATATAAATTCTTCAGCATAGGATCCCACAAAGTAGTGATTAAAATGTAATTTTAAATTATTATGAATTCCCCTTTATTTCAAATTATTTTTGCTTACTCTCTGAATATTTAAGCAACTTTGTATTACATCAGTGTTTGCATATCTATGCAAAACCCAGAGGAATTAACAGAATTCATTAAACACTCCTCTGTTTTGCTTAACTTCTGTGTTCATCAAAAGCATCCAAAAAATAAATATTGAATGAGGGGCCCATGGGTATGCATTGTGTGATGCAGTTATTTAAATATTCTTGATACAAGTTTTTGTCAATTCCCTTAGTATCTAAGCAGAGTGGCTACTGAGATTATTCTTTCTTTTTTACTAAAATACAGTCTGAATGTGAACAATGAAATAATGCACTACAGTATTTTCCTTGCAATACTAATACACAAACATGTACTTTCTGGTTTTAACTGTGTTTATTCCAATGATCTGATAAATAATTTATGGCTAAAAAATTATGCAATAATATTAATGCACCTTAATATATTATTTGGAATGTTCTACAAGATATTGTTTTTGATTGACTATAATTTGCTGTAGTTATTATATGCTATCTGGCATATTCATTCATCTTTAAGAATGCTGTTTTCAATTTATGGTGGTAGTTACACAGACAATAACCTGACATCATAATACACAAATTAGGAATATAGAATATGTGTAAACTTTGGTGTGGTATTGAGGATGAAACTTGTGGAAGGATGAAGGAAGAAAGCTGAAGTAGCCTTTATTTTCTTTTGAATTGTATGATTTGTATCCATTTTATCTTTCTCTTCTCTGCTTTATTGGTACATAAATGCACAATCACAAACACTTATATATACTGTATCTTACTTTTTCTCTCTCCCTATATAAAACCCATGGTTTATTATACAATACAGAATGTTTGTACTTTAGTGTGATACTTGGGACAAAACTGAAGGTAGGATTAAGAAAGCTGTAGTAGCCATGATTTTCTTTTGAAATGTGCAATTTTATCTTCTCTGCTTCACTGGTAATTAAATAAATGCACACAACCTATGTATACTGTACATTCTCTCTTGCTTTTTCTATCTCTTTGTATAAAGGTTAGGTTGATAAGTCACCCTTAGCTAGCCAAGCATGAGTAAGACCCACAACAGACTTGCACCACAATTGAAGATGGTTCTAGACATTGTGGCTGTTATTGAAATAACAAGCCCTTTGCCTGCAGTGACCTTGCATTTGAACTGCTTGGTTTGAGTAGACAGTGGTTTTTGAGTAAATATTTTGTTGTGTAAAAAAGAATAGCCAATTCAGACATTGTTTTGTCAGTGAATATTTGCACTTCTTTACTGTGCTATAGCAATTCTGTTGTTCTATTCAATAATTATGAATGGTGAACTAGTTCCTGAGGAGAACATACATGCTCCATGACACTAATACTACCATGGATTACAGATAAAGACTGGAAGAAGATTGGATAAAATTCATTCCTTCACTCTTCCATCCTGCCATCATTCTATAACCATAACAACCCTGAACTGGATAAGCAGCATGTGAAATGGATGGCTGGATAAACCTCTAAACATAATAGTTTGTTTCAAGATTCAACATTTTAAAAGTGCAATTTTGTAATTTTTTAAACACATCTTAATTTAGCCTTGCATCATTCATTAGACTGATAATCACACAAAGGGCACTAGTATTTCATTTGGCGATAGTATGTGGATGATTTGTATAGAATACCTGGCTACTCACTGTTTGACAGTGAATGTCACCCCAACCCCCAACTAATGTCAGCCAATTAGGACATGATGAGAACTGAAATAATCCATTTACTAATTCTGCTTATTGGAGGGAAGACACTTTCCTGGCTGGGAAGCCACAATAATAAAAGGTTCAGGGAAGAAAACTGTTCCACTCCTGTACTGCTGCTTCCATATATCTGCCCACAGGGCATGCTGTGAATTGTAGTCCCATGGGACAGCACTGGTGGATTCTTTGGGAACCTTCCACCTGATCTGGAAGTACTTCCTTGAGACATTGTCCAGACGCCGTAAGCATTCCTGGGTCTGGCTTAAAAGGAATCTGCCACCTCGCCTCAGGGAGTTTAGAGGAAGAGGAGTGGAATAGGAGAAGAGAACAAGGAAGAGTTATTTCATTTTGTGGAGCGGTGCTGTGTGTGATGGCTCTTGAAGAGCCTGTAAATATATCTTGGAGAATGAAAATTACTTTGAGTCTGTGACAGTGTCTGTGTCAGTTGTGTTTAGGGTTTGGAGCTCAGTGGCTCTCCCCATTGTCTGCATCTTATAACAAAATTTGAATAATAATATCTATAAATAGATTTAAAAAGTGTAGGTATTTACTAATTGTAAAGTGATTAGAATTGAGCATACCTTTAAGTTACAATTTTACAGTACATGATGTTGGTCACTACCACAGTATCATTTTGTGTTACAATGTCTGCTAGGCCAGCTCAGTGCCATTCAACAAACTGGGAACAGCACAAACTTGGCCTAGGGGTGACTCATTATAGAGCATGATGGCTCAATCAATCAGTCTTTTGATTCATATTAAATTAATGGTGAATTTTACTTGCAGGAAAGAAAATCAACACTGGAAGCCCTATATAACAAAGAGCAACATAAAATGCCTGCAGCCAAGACAAGGAAATGATCAATAAAGAAAACAGTGCAAGATTAGTGTTGTCACTGGGTTAAAATATTTATAAAGTTTTATGATGCTTCTGCTGTGTAGTAATGTAGTACTAAGTTCAAGTTTCATGCTGAGTTACACAAAGAGCAACATAAAATGCCTGCAGCCAAGGCAAGGAAATGATCAACAAAGAAAACACTGCAAGATTAGTGTTATCACTGGGTTAAATATTTACAAAGTTTTATAATGCTTCTGCTGTGTAGTAATATAGTATTATGTTCAAGCTTCATGCTGAGTTACTTTCTGTATGGAGTTTGTTAATTCTGTCATATTTCTGGGTGTGATTTTCTTTGGGCATTCCAGTTTCCCTCATACATCACAAAGCTATTAATGTAATGTTCATTTGAGAGCTTGAGTTGGCACATGTTGGTTTGTATGAATGGGCCATATGCTAGGATAAGTCGCCATCTTTTTGCTCAGTACTGCACCCCATGCCTTTGAAAGAGATCAGGTGGATTTGAGAATGTTATGTTAAAGTGTATAGGCATAGAAAGAAAAGTCTGACATTTTCCACTCTTGCATCCTATTCATCATTTAAACTGAAATCCAAATATGTCTTGCACCCAGTAGAATAGCAGTTTTGACTTGACAGAAACAGTAATTGTTGATGTTAAAGAAATTGCATTCCTGTTTTTAGTTCATTTTCTCCAAATTATTAACAGAGAAAAGACTGTTTCTTGACCAGTGTGATAATTAGGCTGTTAAGATGCATATTGGCAGGTATCCTCAAGGTGTCTCTGTAGTCACCCCCCTCATTTGATTATAGGATATCAAATGACTACTTATACAATTAGGGATTAACTGCATAGACAAAAAAAGTGAACACCGGAATGAATACAAGAGGTATTTAAATCCAGACACCACTCTAACAAAAGCAAAAACCTTGCAAAAAATTTGATGAAAACATTGTATTTTTAAGAAGTGATTACTACAAAAATAGAAATGATATTAATGCTTTAAAAATTGTACTTTCTTGTAGGAACTCCCAATTGGAGATTGGTTAAGAATGATTTTAACAATTACATTGTACTCTCCAAGGATTCTTTGTATTGTGTGATTTTATTTTTCAATGGTCACATATTTGCTCTGGGATATTGAAGGACTTTTGCTTCTGGAGTTCAAGCCACACAAGACAACTATAACCAGGTAGAGTTACGCCAACATAATGATTGCTTTGCGTGTGTCAATCAAGGAGGAAAGACGAGGAAAACTCACACCAGGCGTACTGCTTCTTCATGACGAGGCACCGTTTCACACATCACATCAATCACAGGCTGTAGTCCGAAAATGTGGGTTCCAGCAGCTGAACCATCCACCCTACAGTCCTGACTTGGCTCCCTCAGATTATTTCCTGTTCCAAGTTTTAAGGAAATCTCTCTGTGGACAGAGGTTTTCAAGTTATGAGGAAGTCAAGGCAGCTGTGATATCCTGGTTTGAAGGTCAAACAGAAGATTTTTTTCAAAGGGGTTAAAATCATTGCAGGAAAATTGAATCAAGTGTATGGAGCTATCAGGGAACTATACTGAAAAATAAAACAAAAATTGTTTGGAAAACTCTTTTCTTTCCTGCTGAAGTAGGTAAATTATTGAACACCCCTGATAACATATAACAAAGCTTTCATAATGATACACTATTTTCTGCCATTACAGTTTTACTTGATTGCTTAGACACATTTCTTGAAAATAAGCTCCATTTTCCAAAACTCAAAACACAATTTCTTAATTGTACACTCAACTCCCATAAACGTCCAGGTCTAAACCAGACTCTCTACTCAAAACCATGTAACCTTATATCAAAACCAAAAGTTGCCTTCAAATATCACACAAAAGCTGCAATGAGTAATGTACCATCCATCGCCCTCCCCCCCACCTCTTTACATAATGAACACTAACACTATATAAACAACAAATGTAGATTTTTTTCTAGAAAAATGTATCCTTTAATGTACAACACAAAACATAAAGAATTGGAAATAAAAAGAAAATTCTATTCAGCTGCACCATTCCTTCTCTGGTCAGTGTCAGTCCAGTGAATAATCACATATGACACAACCCCTGGCCATGTGGGGGGAAAAAAACCCTTGCATCCAATATCTATCACTGGCAAGCCTCATCTGTGATGTCCAAGAAAGCTTCCTCCATGGCTTGGAGGAGGTGAACATGAATGTAGGAGTCTCTGTTGTAGACCTTCCATTGCCATGCTGAAAAAAATCCTTGATAGAGTTTAGGAAAGGAGAATATGCAGGAAGAAAGATGCCTCTGAATCTGGGATTGTTGTTGAACCAGTCACGAATCAGAGCAGCCTAGTGGAAACTGACATTATCCCAAATTACAGTGTAGCATGGCTGATCTTGTTGTGCTGTCTCCCTCTATATCGAGTTGGTATAGATGATCTCAAAGACCATTGAGGAAAGACAGTAGAAGCATGGTGTCGTATGGGCCAAGGATAGCATCTTGGTGGAGGATCCCTCAGTGGCTGACAGCAGCAAACATTGTCACATTTCTACCCTCGCTGGCCAGGGAGATTCATAATGGCTAATTGGCCAATTACGTTCCTTTGATGTTTAGTGATATTGAAGCCTGTCTCAACAAAGATAACTTTATGGGGAGTGTGTCTTGCTTCTTTTTCAAAGATTCTCTACAAAAGATAGCACACACTAGAGTAATGACTACTCTGAAACACAGAGGTAGAATACATAAAAAAGAGGTCATAAATACAGTTTGTTCTACACTACATAGTGTTGTAGAGTACTGTAATACAACTACACCCAAATACTTCACACAGTATGACAAAATTATCCATCCATCCATCCATTTTCCAACCCGCTGAATCCGAACACAGGGTCACGGGGGTCTGCTGGAGCCAATCCCAGCCAACACAGGGCACAAGGCAGGAACCAATCCTGGGCAGGGTGCCAACCCACTGCAGGACACACACAAACACACCCACACACCAAGCACACACTAGGGCCAATTTAGAATCGCCAATCCACCTAACCTGCATGTCTTTGGGCTGTGGGAGGAAACCGGAGCGCCCGGAGGAAAACCCACGCAGACACGGGGGAGAACATGCAAACTCCACGCAGGGAGGACCCGGGAAGCGAACCCAGGTCCCCAGGTCTCCCAACTGCGAGGCAGCAGCACTACCCACTGCGCCACCGTGCTGCCCATGACAAAATTATGACTACACATATTCCTGGAACAACGATAGGCCTGTTTCATCATCAACTTCTTTCAAAGAATGCGGTCAATTGTGGAAATGCTGACTTGGGAGATTTCTTGGTCCTGAATAACCCTTTGTTGTATGTCCCACAAGTAATCGTCTCTTAGTTCTGGAAAACAAAATACGGCAAGTGCTAACTGTAAAACCATACGTTTTACAACAAGAACATACAGTAACTATGTGAAATGGTGCAGTAATTCAATGCATTTCAGACAGCATACAATCCAACAGAACAAATAGTTATAGTACATGTAGGTGTTGTACGTAACAGTGTACAGTACTCCAAAGATACAGTAGGAAGCAGTATGTAAATAACGTATCTATTTTCCTCTCTGAAGGTTCATTTATAGGAGCTACTTTGAAGCGGCTCAGGTTTGGTCACACTCTTTGACCAACTTCTGCCATCAGCATCCCATGCACAAGGACATGGTCAACAATTGTGGCATGAATCTCATTTGAAACCATTTGTCTCCTTGCTCATGCTGTTATTCTTCTTCATCCTTTTCCACCTCCCCTTCTGTGTCCTCTTCCTCTTTTTCTTTGTTCCTGTGATGGTTCATCCATTGTTCCAAAATATGTGAATGGACCCATGTCCCCATTATCTAACTATCCTAATGCTATGACTGGTGTGTGAACAATTTTGACACATAGTGTTTACACCCTGAAAATTGTGTGCTAAATGTGTTCCAGCTTGGGTGACTTGAGCTAGTGATATTGAAGCCAATACTTTCTAAATGAGCACATAGTGAAGCTAGTGATACATGAAGGGATTTGTGTGTAGAACTTTGCACAAAACATAAAACACATTTGAATCATGTGTCAAAATAGTGGAGTAGTGTTTATAGTTTCAAGGAAATTAGTTTGTGTTTTCGTAGATGGTGGTATGCTTTGGGATTTTTAATTAAAAAGTTTGGCAATAGTGTGTAAGCAATCAAGAAAAACTGTAAGTCACCCTAGTGAGCCATATGCAACTAATGGAAAACTGGGTTGTGTGCTGAAGAAATTATATTTATG